>NC_135784.1:278326927-278374427 GCF_051106095.1 Pogona vitticeps
GAATTTCTTTCTCCCCCATTGGAATGCATTGAACTGCAGGTTTGACAGCTGTTTCCCATAGCAATGTTTTTTTTTTTGAACCAATTAACATCGTTAAGCGAGGCACCACTGAAAACTGAATGCAGGCTGACATAGATGCTCTTACTCCACCTTGTTTTAGTAATACCTAGTCTGTTATGACATTCTATTCAGCAAACAAGTACTGTACTGGTATTTCCTAGAAATTTTAGTTTGCTCACCAAATTAGAATAATGAAGTTTTGAAGTGAGTTTCAAATTTGTTTTGAAGGGGAACTTCTAAGAAAAGAGTACAATTTCAGATGCTCATAGGAACTAGAATTAATGTGAAACACTCTGAGAGATGGGTATGAGTAGGACATGGCTTTTTTTGTGATGGCACGAGGCTATCAAACTATTAAACCATCTTGTGACTCCTTGCTCCTGACATCAAAGAAAACATTTTCTCTATTATGTTACTGAAATAAAATTATTTCATTCATATTTTCAGCACATTTGTTATATTGCTCATCTGCTGTTCTGATTGTTGTTTGATAGTTTCTTGGCTTTATTCATGTTTTACTGTTGATACTAGAGAAATAAGACAGAAATAATTTAAGATATGAATGAAAAATGCAAAGGAAAGCTGCATGCTAGAACAGAGGAGGGACAATCTGTAGTTCTTGCAAGCAACGGTTTGGAAGACTGTGTAAATGGCATGATACAACCTACAACATCTGCTATTGTTTTTTGAAAGTGGAGAGACACCACTTGCTTTGGTGGTATTCTGTTTTCATTCATTCATAAATTATTAATGTATTCTTCAAGCTCCAAGCCTCCATATGTAACATAAATGGAATGTAAGATTCTTTAAATTCCTTACTCATGACCTTGGTAGGGTGATCCCCTTTTTATTTTAAAAAAAATTCAGACACCAAGAACTGAATGAATGAGGACGTATGATACTCCATTCCAAGGGTTAAGAGACTTTGAAATAGAAAATCTAAAGTGCCAGTGAACATACTTTTGTCAACAGCTAGTCCACAAACTGTGGTGTTTGGTGTCATTTACCATTCCCTTCTGCAGGCAGACACTGAAGTGTCCAAGAAATGGCCTACAGAGACACTCAGGCTCATCTACCAACTGGCAACATGAACCACATATACCAAGGCAGTTATAAACCTGTAATATCACTGAATATACCCTACAAAATTCTTCTAGTTAGCACAACTGTTATCTTATGAGGTGGAGCTGTATGGCATGCATAGTCACCAGACTATCTAGGGTTAGGGTTTGGCTAATAGGAAGTCCTAGGAACCTAGAAAGTTTGACCGAACTCCGGGAGGTTTGACCAAACTCCGGGAGGCAGTGGAAGACAGGAGGGCCTGGCATGCTCTGGTCCATGGGGTCACGAAGAATCGGACACAGCAACCACAAACAACAACAACAACAAGAAACCTGCGCCACCATTAGTGATTGCATACCTTTATTTCACATTTCTGCTTGAACTCGATGCTCTCTGCTTGAGAAAAAGAGAGAGAGATCTCCATTTCCACAGAACTGGGGAGCAAAGGACTCTCATTCTTGCCGCTGCTACTGGAGGACTATATTGTGGAAATGAAGCCACTGTTTGCCACTTGCACAAGGAGGACATTTTGGTGTGATAGAGTATTTGACCATGGTCACATTAAAAAGCAGCCAACTGAAGGGTCAATTGTTATATTCCACACCTATAAAACTCTCATACAGCAACAAATGATAATATTAGATAACATTATAAACGTCTAAGACAAAAATCCTGTATTATTTCACTTCATTCAAAAAGCAGTTTGTGTTGATTGGTAGGAGCAATCAAAACAGAGAAGTGGAATATTAATTAGTTGTTTATCACTGGATATTCAGAAGATAGTGCTCATCTATCTGGCACAGACATTCTATAAATCCCAATTATAAACCAATGAAGTCATACAAAGTCTCAACATAGCTAACTTACTCACTCTGGCAGTGGAGCAGCTCATCAAACTGATGAGTCAAAACTATGTACATAGGCGTATAAATGTGGAAATGTGAAAACCACAGAGCTTTTATTGCATTGGTAACAGTTATCTGAATTTTGGCTATCAGACACAATTTCAACTTCTCCTCATTTTTTTCCCAAAGCTTCTTTCTTGCTTAGCACTGTTGCTAATTTTTTGTTATTAGTTCTGTCTACTGTCAATTTTTTAAAATGTTCTAATCTATCTTCTGTACCCCTGTGCTTTTCTTTTACCAATGTTATTTCTCTCTCTTTTATTTTCTCCTATAACCAGCCAGTTACTGTACTAAGTATGGTCAAAGATTCAAATATACTGAATCTGTCTAAACAGAGTTCCAACTCCTGTCCTCTGAAGATGCCAGCCACAGAGACTGGCAAAATGTTAGGAAGAAAAACCTTCAGAACATGGTCAAACAGCCCGAAAAACCTACAACCACCATTCAAATATAACTTTAAATACAATCCTATACACATTAACTTTGAAGGCAGCCCTACTTTCTCAATGGGGCTTATTCTCTAATAATATAATTCTTTAATGTGTAATCTTCTCTTGAACACATTTACACACATTAGACAGTAAAAACATGCTAGCTATATTTCTGTTCCCAGCTCCTTTGTTAGATAGTTTAAAAACACTGGCTATGATCTTGAGATGTGGGCAAAGAGATGGCTCTTACTTCACATTTTGAATTTCAGCTTAAAATGTTGATGCTGCAGTTTTAAGGTAATTTAACTTTTTATTTAACAATTCTAAGAATGCAATGGATGGGGCTTACCCAGATTAGAGCTAATAACTATTTTAGAACACAATACAGCAGCAAGTAGATATTACTAATACATTTACTCTGAATTAGAGGTATTCAAACCACTTTACACAATCACTACACCAAAAGCCAGATACTCCTAGTCCTGCTGTTTAGATTCTGATATAATAGGGAAAACTATGATTATGAATAGAAAGTGGGGGGGGGGCAGAATCAGAAAATACAAGTTGGATGTACACACAACGACTGAACTCTGGTTTGATTAAACTGAGCCAGAGATGTATGAATATGATAGAAAACATGCATAGATGATTCCCATTACAGTACTTCTTTCGATGGGAAACAACTGCAAGGGTAAGACACACATGCAACTACAAATAGCCAACAGAATAAAAAGTACAGGCCTGACCGCGTACATACTGATATTAGTCACCTGTGGCATGCTACAGCCTGCAAGAACAAACTTTTCCCCAGTTTATTAAACTTTCCTTGTTTTTCCTCATGCAGTAAAGCTCCACTCACTACACCTGTGTTGACAAAAGAAAACCCTTTCTAACTAGGCTGGGCTGTATAAGAGATCATTCCCTTAGCTGCACTGAACTTCAGAAGGCCCAGCTGAACATCCCTTTGTTGTTGTTTAGTCGTTAAGTCGTGTCCGACTCTTTGTCACCCCATGGACCAGAGCACGCCATGCCCTCCTGTCTTCCACTGCCTCCTGGAGTTCAGTCAAAACATCCCTACTCCATCCTAAGTTTGAAAAGAAAGTTGGACTAGCTTGTTTGGTAACAGGCAAATGAGATACTCAAAAGCACCCCAGCTGGCCACTACCAAAAATTAACTCCAGCCTTTCCCTCTGGTTCTAGACAGGAAAGTTAGCCTGAATTTTTGCACAATGTGCAAAGCGCAGTGTCTGCACAGGCTCTTCCTCTGGATTTGGAGGGGAAGCTGGTTCACAGAAGTCATTAACTGTAATTCTGTAAACTCTTATCTAGTCCTAAGTAAGACCCACTGAGCACCATGGGATGGTTCTGAATAGGAAAGGCAATGTTCAAGTGGCAACAAGTTCTTAGTTGATATCACAGTCAAGTCAGGGGAACCTAATCACTGCTATAACTATTAATCACTGCTGGAGACTATCCATGTGGCCACTTACAAGCTTAAACTAAAATGAAATTGCTTATGTCCTACTACAAGCGTTATGTGTCAATTCTCACCAACTTTACGCAGACACACGATTTAAATCACTATTCAGAAAATTTGAATAGTGCGAAGAAATGCATTCTTGCTTGTTACAACCTTATTAGATATTTTTTACAGTCTCCTTGTCCAAATTGACTTCACCTCCATTAATCCTTTGTTCATTGACACTTCTAATGGAAGTGGAGACGGAGTCAAGCTGGACAAGAAGACTTTGAAAAATATATATCATTAAAGCAAACAAATGTCTACTTTTGGGAGAATGTGGTTGGGAATCTTATAATTCGGTTGAAAGCCATCCTGTCGCCTGCTCATAACTCAAAGTTGCAGAGATACAGTATAATTACAAAGGGATTTCTAAAAAGCATTTTGAGAATCTTTTAAAATGTGATGTAAACTAAAAAATTCCATTTAGATAAACGTTTCCTTTTGTTGTTGTTGTTTAGTCGTTAAGTCATGTCCGACTCTTAGCATGCCAGGCCCTCCTGTGTTCCACTGCCTCCCAGAGTTTAAATATTTGCTATTTAATGTAAAAAACACATATTTTAATCTACTTTGTAGCTCCAGGTATCTCTTTTTAACATTTCAACATGCTTGCTGTAACTCAGGACGCTGAGTGTTCCTCCAGAAACCTGCTCTCCTGCCCATCAATTCATTGTGACTGGTAGGTATACCAACAGAATGCTTGTAAATAAACCACCTTCTCAGGAAAAAAGCTGGATTTTGGTTTCATCCTGGTTAGACTGAGATTCTTCTACAGGATAAAAGGATGCAAAATGAAAAAAGATCAAAAACCACTGATCTAGGCAAGGTCTGTCTCCTGAACAGCCCACATTTATTTTAATTAGTTTATTATAAGTATTTATTATTTAAAGGCATTAACATGAGAGGCATGTTTATATACAATGGTGCCTCACATAGCGACATTAATTTGTTCTGCAAAAATCGCTGCAGAACGAAAACGTCACTATATTTAAAAGCCCATAGAAACACATTAAAACGTGATTAAAGCGTTCCTATGGGCTTAAAACTCACTATTCAGCGAAGATCCTCCATAACACCGCCATTTTCGGTGCTTCTAAAGCAAGGAATCAGTCCCTAAACACAGCAGGTGGCCATTTTGAAACCGCCAATCAGCTGTTAAAAAAATCATCACTTTGCGATGATCAGTGCCTGAAGCAGGGAACTGATCATCACAAAGTGAAATTCCCCAATAGGGAACATCGCAAAGCGATCACTTTTGCGATTGCAAAAAATGTGTCACAAAGCGATTTCGTCGTAAAACGAAGCAATCGCTATGCGAGGCACCACTGTATAGTCTTTCAATCAAATTCCTACGGTAGATTATAGAGAAAGAAGGCATGCATCTGGGTTCAAACTGCTTCCAGCCTTCCCACAGTATTATCCTAGAACATAATATCACTGCAAGAAAATCTGTCAAGAAAACCTGATGGATCTCTAACCAAATCACTATACCTACTCTTTCCAGTCAAACTGAATTATTTAGTGGGAGGCCTTATGGAGCTGGCCTGACAAGACACACAAACTACCCACATCAATACACTACATACCTAGTATCATTACTACAAGGAATAAGAAACAAATCAATACTGCATATCACTTTACAACAGCACAAATCAACTGATTTATACTTTTCTTACCTTTAGAATTTATACATCACAAGTTTGTAGTATTCCTATGTTTGTTTCTAGCTGCCTGTAAACATTATGTACATATTGTAAGAATGGCACCAATGATAGCTCCATTATTTTAGTTTTACCTCAATTTTATCTTAACTTATTAAGTCATATTATGTTTGTCCCTCTTCCCATATCCTGTCATTAGGGTCAAAGTACAGTATCTGTTTCGATAGGACAAACATTCTGAATACGCCACAATCAATTGCTGGAAAAGTATACAGAGAAATGTCACTTGGCACAAAATCTAACCCCTCTCCTCTCCCATATCAACAAGACTATACAAACTTATTCCATCACAACTGGATTGTTGTGCACTTCATTCCCAAAATGGAAGCCTAGCTTCTACACGATTCAATTATACTGAGGTTTAATTAGAGATTTATAACAGATTCATATAGTAGCTATAGCTAGATTTTAGTACAGAATAAACTGTAAGAGAAATCTGTACGTGAGACAGAAAGCAAAAGTTAGAACTTGATATGAAACAACTGACAAGGCAGTATATTGTCCCCCAGCTTATTTAACTTATATGCAGAATACATCATGTGAAAGGCTGGACTGGAGGAATCGCAAACTGGAATTAAGATTGCTGGAACAAATATCAACAACCTCAGATATGCAGATGATACTAGTCTGATGGCAAAAAGTGAGGAGGAATTAAAGAACCTCTTAATGAGGGTGAAAGAGGAGAGTGCCAAAAATGGTCTGAAGCTCAATATAAAAAAAAAACCTAAGATCATGGCCATTGATCCCATCACCTCCTGCCAAACAGAAGGGGAAGATATGGAGGGTGACAGATTTTACTTTCTTGGGCTCCATGATCACTGCAAATGGTGACAGCAGCCACAAAATCAAAAGACACCTGCTTCTTGGGAGGAAAATGATGACAAACCTAGACAGCATCTTAAAAAGCAGAGACATCACCTTGCCAACAAAGGTTCACATAACCAAAGCTATGGTTTTTCCAGTAGCGATGTAAGGAAGTGAGAGCTGGACCATAAAGAAGGCTGATCACTGAAGAATTGATGATTCTGAATTGTAGTGCCGTAGAACAGTGGTCTCCAACCTTGGGCCTCCAGATGTTCTTGGACTACATCTCCCAGAAGCCTTCACCACCACCTCTGCTGGCCAGGATTTCTGGGAGTTGACATCCAAGAACATCTGGAGGCCCAAGGTTGAGGACCACTGCCTTAGAAACTCTTGAGAGTCCCCTGGACTACAAGGGGAACAAACCTACTTATTCTAAAGGAAATCAACCCAGAGTGCTCACTGGAAGGACAGATCCTGAAGCTGAGGCTCCAATACGGCCATCTCACGAGAAGAGAAGACTCTCTGGAAAAGATCCTGATATAGGAAAAGTGTGAAGGCAAGAGGAGAAGGGGTGCTTTCTGGTCCATGGAGTCATGAAGAGTCAGACATGACTTAATGACTAAACAACAACAAATGTCATTTGGATACAAGGATCACACAAAATTGGTTACCAGGCCTCTCCATGACCTCTGACAACCCTATTTAGCCCAGTCCAGCCTGCTCCAATGGATCCATGTAGACAAGCCCTTTGTATCTAATTTCATCCTTGTCTATGTTTCCATCTAATGGAACTCAAAGCAAATAATCCATAATGTCCTGACATTAACACAAATATACTGTTTTTGTTATTTGGTTTGGTTTTGTGTTTTCTAGAGTGGTTTTTGTTAAACATTCTTCAAGTGTTTGACAAAAACTAAGTGTTTGTATTTTGTCATGGCAAAATACAGTCTATCTTAAAATGTTTAATTCATTCATGTATTATACCCTTTCCGTGAAAATAAGCCCTAGTATGATTTTTCAGGATGCTTGTAACATAAGCCCTACCCCAAAAGTAAGCCCCAGTTAAGTGAAACCCCACCCTCCAACATTGTGCAGCAACCAAAAGAAGATGACATGACTGTATTTGAATAAATGTAGATTGTTGTGCATGAAAAAAATAAAACATCCCCTGAAAATATGCCCTAATGCGTTTCTGGAGCAAAAATTAATATAAGACCCTGTCTTATTTTCGGGAAAACACGGTAGCTATCCCACTCTTGAGTGATCAATTTATATTTAACAAATTGTGTATCTCTAGCTTTTGCTTTGACACTTGCAATTCCTTATAAAACCCATGAAACAATTCACTTATCTAGATCAAAGACACACCAGTATTTTTATTTAGGCATTTTATTAACTAGGCGTTAACACATGTAATCCAGTTAGTCATCTCAAAGTCAGAGGCTGTGATCCAGAACCTCATATGCACAACAATCTACTGCCAAGTATGGCAGATGGAGCTCTGTAAGCAGTTTGTTCCCCCTTCACAGCTGGCAACAAAGAAGTTCACTTCCTGCACACAGTGCACACAGGGCTGCCTAGATGGAGCATACAGCCAACCTAGGCAGCATGTGTGCCATCTGACATCAAATAAAATGAGATTTCCAATATTAGGCTTTTTTTTTTTTAAAGGTGATTAAGAGGTAAGAAAGCTACAATTCTGTTTAGTTCTACATTTTTTCTATATAAAATCACATGGTTATAAGATATAAAAAATATATAATTTGAATATCAAGCTCTATTCTGGCATGGATAAATATAATTACCATAGACACGCACTGGATGACACCAAATCTGTGCCAGTAAAAAACCCTACAATTTCCATTTTGTCTTTCAGAATTTTTAAAATTTATTTTCATAAATTGCTCTAATGGATCAATCAAACATAGATCATTTTAATGAGCTGAACTAATTATTAGTGCATTTAAGTGCAATCTGATGTCCCATTGAGTTCAGTGGGGCTTACTCTCAGGTTAACAAGCATGGGACTACAGCCTTAAAATGTCAGTTTACTTGCAACATGCAGGTTAGTCTGCAGGAAAAAGTTTCAGGCAACAAAGGAAATACTATTATCATTTTATATTACCGTGTGGTCTACCATCACAAGCAAAATAGTTAAGAATAAATATGAACACAACCATAACAAGGTACTTTTAATTATACAATTAAACTGATTAGGCAAACCACAAAAATTACTTGCATAAAATTTGCTGCTGTAAAGATGACACCTTCTACTGAAACAAAAATTAGAATTCTTTGGAGAAAAAGAAAACAAGTGATTTAGGAACCCAAGAAATTAATTGATTAGAAGGCTTGACAGGTAATCAATTTGTAGTCTGAACAAGGTACTGTACGTGAAAACCTAGTCCCAGGGATTGTCAGTTTGATCATTCAAGTATTTAGAAATTTTATAATTTAAAGATTAAAACATTCAATCATTAAAATCCAGCAGTGCATAAAAATCTATTAATTTGTCAAATGTAAATTACTTATCTCACCAATATCTGATGTAAGAAGATCTCCAGCTTTTGAATACTGGGTTGTTTAAATACAAAGAAAACAAAACTCCAGGGGTTGACTAGCAGGTAGGAGAAAGTGGATACCAAGTTCAGCTGGAGATAGTTAAATCAAGACGTTTTTCTACCACGTCTACAGAACAGCATTTATCTATCTTCTATATCAGTCTTAGCAAAACAACAGAAATTTCTGAGAAAATTTTTTTTAAAAAACTTGTAAAGCACTGAAACAATGACTAAAATCCTGTTGCTTTGTTAAGCAAAAGGCGAAACATTCCATTCTTCATAGCTGTTGAGATTCTTAAATGTGCAAGACACCAGAAGAAATGTATGCTTCTACAATCCACACATGAACTTGTTAACTGAAGCTGGGAATGACTGAATTATTATGGCTTTTGCATAACAACAAGATTTCAGACAATATATGAGAAACCTCATAAAAGCTTTGCAGCTGAGGTAACATCAAATTTATTTATTTATTTATTTATTTATTGGCTGCCCATCCGCTTCCGCATCGACTTCAAAGTGTTGATGCTTACGTATAAAGCCCTAAACGGTTTAGGGCCTCGATACTTGGCGGAACGCCTACTCCCACCAAGATCTACCCGTGTCACTCGCGCAAGCGAGGAGGTGAGGCTGAGGAGCCTAACGCCAAGGGAGGTCTGGAAGGAAAAGACAAGAAATCGGGCCTTCTCGGCGGTGGCTCCTCGCCTCTGGAATAATCTACCTCCTGATATTCGCGTGGCTCCCTCGCTGGGTATTTTAAAAAAGCAATTAAAAACATTGATGTTCCGGCAGGCCTTCCCCTCAATCAACTCCTGACCTCCCCTTCTTCTCCTCTCCCTACTCTTTGTCCTACCTTGTTGAAAGTTTTTTCTTTATGTAAAATTGTTTTTATATATATTGCTGTATGTTTTGCTGTAAGCCGCCTAGAGTGGTCTTAACCGACTAGATAGGTGGGATATTAAATAAATAAATATTTATTTATTTATTTATTTAACTTATATGCCACCCACTCTACCCAAAGGTCTCTGGCCGGCTTGCAACAATTAAAATACAATAAAAAGATAAAACAATTAAAATACAATTATAATAGATACTCTAAAAATGCCCTCAGGACCCACAGTTGATATTATTTCAATTAAAGCCTTCTGGAACAGGAAGGTTTTGACCTGGCGCCGAAATGTCATCAGCGTCGGCGCTAGACAAATCTCAGTCAGGTGGGCATTCCATAGTCTGGGGACAGCTGCCGAAAAGGCCCTCTGTCTACAAGCCATCCCTCTTACCTCCTTGAGGGACGGCTCTTTCAGAAGGGCCCCCTGGCTAGATCTTAACTGCAAGGTAGGCTCATATTTTGCAAGAGGTGGTCCTTCAGGTATCCAGGGCCCAAGCTGTTTAGGTATTCAGGTATCCAGGGTCCAAGCCGTTTTTTAATTTTATGGAAAAAACCAGTAAAAAGCCAGTTTCTTATCTATGGCCTTCCTTGCCTCTCAGTAGGGAAAAACTCTCCTCTCCATTTAGCCATAGATCTTTTCACTGGCAGCAATAGTGGTGTAGTCCAGGAAGGAGATTAATTATTCAGTCCTGCTTACTTGTAAGACTTGCCCTGAAAACACTTGCCTCATTTCCTGCAAAAGCTATTACAGTGGTGCCTTGCAAGACGAAGGGAACCTCGCAAGATGAATGAATTATTTTTGTCTTGCAAGGCATTGGTCTTTGGGGGGGAAATTGTCTTGCGAAGCACAGCCATAGAAGAAGCCGTCTTGTGAGCCACCACAGCGATCGCGAAAACCATTCGTCTTGCAGGTTTTTCATCCTGTGAGGTGTTCATCTTGTGAGGCACCACTGTATTTCAAATACTGTCTGAAAGCACTGCTCAGAAATTCATCCATACTTGTGAACAGACATACAAAGGCTTGCACTACTTAAAATCAGTAAGAATCACATCTGATTCCACCAACTAACATCCACAGCCCCCAATACCTTCTACAAGTTGAAATTCAACACTGAAATGAAGAAACATCCTTACCTAACACAGATGGATAATCTTCTGTATTGGTACAATCATCTGATACTAAAATGTTGCATTAACACACCAAACTGGCAGTGTGGGCCAGATCTGGACCATGAGAAGGATTTTTCATTAAGTCATAACTGGTTTTGAGAAAGATCTAGTGAAACTAAATGGTCACCACTGGCTGTTTCTACCACCATCACAAACCTGCCAGCTTGTTCTTGCTGATGTTTCAATACCAATATACATTTATATACCAGAGAAAGTAAGCACATCCATTTGCAAGCTGTGGAGAAATGAACTAGCCTCTTACTTTCTCTTTTACATTATCCAATAGTACCAAGCACTGTTTTGACATATGCTAGGTGCTCTTTAAAAAAGTCTTGTCTAACTAATTTGCTGAAAAAAAGAATTTTCAATTTAATAAACTATTAGATGCATATCACAAGACTGAAGAATAAAGAACATATATCAAAACGGAGTTAAGCATGACACTGAAATCAGAGTGCAACACAGAGCTTTTTATATTTTTACTTATCAGCTGTTGAATATCCATTTCAATCTTCAAATAATGTCTACATTTTAGTGACAATCAAAAATGTGGAAAAAGGCAATTAAATTGAGAATGGACTGGAGTCACACACCTATACCCTACAAGGTGGTCTGGGAATGTTTAGGTGAATAAAGGCAGGTATTGTAGACATGTGCAAAATTATATGTAGGATGGGAAAATTATATGTAGGATGGGATAGTATGATGCTTTTTCCCTCTTGCATAAAATTAGAACCAAGTGTTATCTGCTAAAGCTGAATAGTGGGAGACTCAGGAGAGACAGAAATAAATATTTCTCACAACACATCTTCAAACTAAGGAATTTCTTGTCACAAGATCATCATCAGCTCCAAGGGTTTTAAAAAGAAATTAGAAGAAATTCATAGAAAGCTAGATACTTTTATTTAGACAAGGAATATTCGTATTTGTATCCTGAGAGATACGAATACAAACATCAGCACCACAGGTACCAGCAGAAACCAAACCATCTCTCCAGAACCCACCAGTCCACTTATCACTCTCCATGCAGCATGCATGGCCATCATCAGTCACATAGCGCAAAGTGTAGAAGTAGTCCTACTGGCACTGCCCCACCTCTCCACACAGTCCACCACTCAACAGCTGAGTGGGGAGACTCATTATCCCACCTCCTTGCTCGAGTGGCGGGGTGCCAGCCAGCTACTTCCACTATTGGCACTATCCAACTGACAATGGCCACATGCGCAATATGGAGATAGGTAAGTGCACCACTGGGTTCTGGGGCAGGTTTCAGTTTCTGCCAGCACCGCTGGTGCCAATATTCATAGTCGTATGCTTTGGGATACAAATATGAATATCCCATGTCTAGTCATACAGTATTTGCTATATATTGCTTCCAATATCAAAAGCAGTTAAAGCAAAAGCATAGTGTGCTGTTTACATACTACCCCAGTGTTTAAAGCACTCTGACTAGTTTACAATTTAATTATTCAGGCTAAACATCCCCCTGCATTACCTGGGTACTCGATTTACTGACCTCAGAAGCATGGAAGGCTGAATCAATCTTGAGACAGCTACCTGAGCTTGTTGGGATCAAACTCAGCTCTTAAACAGAGTCTTGGCTGAAGTACTGCAGTTTAACCAGTGTACTATGAGGCTCCTCAGTACCTCTGAATGTCATGTGCAAGATAATACATGGAAGGGCATAGTTCCACTCAGGGATTTCACACAGGCCACTCTGGAGCAGAATGCTAAACAAGATCAGTCCGACAGAGAGGGTAGAACTGGTAAAAACAACTCCTTAAATATCTCCAATATGCTGAAAATGCTATCAGGGTCAAGTTAGTGTCAACGTGATGGCACACAGCATAACAAGGAAAAGTGAAGCTTTGTAATGGAGAGAAGTGAACCAGAGAGTTTCTCAGGCAAGACAAAAGCATAATGTCTCCGTTGTAGCCTTTTCCTACTTATGTCACATTCTTTGTAGCTAGAGAGTGGGTTTATGGTTAATCAGAGCTACAATCAGAAGCCAGATATGGATTTTAATGGAATGGATTTGATGGGCTACAGTCCTTAAGTACATACAGTGGTGCCTCGCTTAACGACGATAATCCATTCCAGGAAAATCGCCGTTAAGCGAAAACATTGTAAAGCCAAAAAAACAAACAAAAACAAACAAAAAACAAAAAACATTGAAACACACTGAAACCCCTTCAATGCGTTCCAATGGGGTCAAAACTCACAGTCCAGCGAAGATCATCCATAGGGCAGCCGTTTTCACTGCCTGTCTTGCGAGGAATCCGTCCCAGAAAACAGCGGGGAGCCATTTTGTTTACCCACCGGCCATTTTGAAACCGCCGATCAGCTGTTTAAAAATAATCATTTTGCGAAGAATCTGTTCCCGAAGCAGGGAACCGATCATCGCAAAGCGAAAAAAACCCCATTTAGACCATCGTTTTGCGATCACAATTGCGATCACAAAAAGATCATCGTAATGCAATTTTGTCGTAATGCCGGGCAATCGTAAAGCGGAGCACAACAAATATTAACCACATGCTGTCAAGTTGATTCCAACTTATGGTGATCCTTCCCACTGCTTTCATGATATCAACTAACCTGAAGTGGTTTAGCCATCTGTTCTTCTGAGGCACTTTGTGACTTGTGTAGTTTTCCTAAGTCCACATAGGCTGGCTTTCCTGCAGATGGCCCAGTGAGGAATCAAACTCTGTACTCCAACTCAGTGAGCTATCAAGTGAGCTAGATTAGCAGGTAATATTATTCTAGCTTTTAAATGATTGTGGAGGGGTGCATCTCTTTCATGGGAATAGGAACCACAAAAGACACCCATGTGTAATCCATTCTGTCCAAGGAAAGCCGGAAGTAGTTTATAGCTCAACAAAGAATAATCTTTAATACAAAACTGTATACACATCGCTGCCAGGTTTTTACCACTTTAACTGATGTCTACCTTGCTGAATACAAAAAGGAAAAAAAGAGAATTACTCAAATCCAGGTTCTTAAAGGCATAATGGAAGTCAAACTCATTAGTCCTAATGTCCCACACAGTTCCAAAAGAGACTTGTACAGAGCCAACCTGCACCCCCTCTAATGTCTTTGCCCATCTGGCAAAGCTTCTTAAACTGTCCATTACCACCAGTGGTATAGCTGGGTCAGAACTACGTCAAGTTCATGGGCCTCTTCTGGTTCTCATCTACAGGTCCTTCGGTCTAACCCTACACTTCCTGAGTCATCTCTCCTCCTCTTTCGCATTTTAAAGGAAAGAATAGGACAGGGTGTTCCTGAGAGGGAGAATGTCCTCAGATGCTTACTAGCTGGGGGGGGGGGGGGGGAGAGACCATGGACTCTGCCTCCTGCCATTCTTGTCATGTCCACACAGCTCTACATTTCACCATTCTCTTTCTCCATCTCTTTTGCTGGCTGCTCCTGTTTCCTCTTCCTCCTTCTGGCTTGTTGTCTCTGCTTCTTCTATAATTCCTTCCAGGCAGGAAAACTCTATCACAGGCTTTCCCCCACTCTCTGCAGTTTCATGCCTCTCAAATTCAATTCTGCCTCTCTCCTCCAAAGTGTGTATGGAGTCAGGATGATGTCCTGGATGGGACATCCATCAAGGGCCCGTCATTTGTTCATATTAAGGGTTCGCTGTGGCCCATAAGAACATCAGGGCAGAACCCTTCTATGGGCTAAAGCCCATCCACTTACAAAGATCCAATGGGTTTTTAAAAGCTAAAATTTAAAAACTACCAACAGGCTATATGAGACTTGGCACTGTGGCTATTCATTAAAATGGCAATGTGTCAAAATTACAGGCAAAAGAACAAACTTGGGAAGATTCCACAGTTTTGGAAAGGTACTTTCTAAAACGGCTGCCTTATCAAAAAATCAATACCCTTCTCCCATAGGTTCATGATGCAAAATTCTATAATCAAGGCTTGTAGATTTGTAATTATGGTATGTCAGCTACATTTAAACAGGAGTGTTAAAAGATTGTTAAAGTTAAACTAACACAATTGCAATGTGAATTGTCTTAGTCTCATTCTAATCTACTGGTGTCACTTTCATTTAATCAGCGGAAAACTATGGGCAAATATCAGTGCTATTTTCACATGCCCTAACATACTGTCTCCACAGCAGTTTTCAAAGCCACTGAAATTTTAAAATAGCCACAAAAGACACCATCAAGATGATGCATTTGTTCTCTGTATTGTCCAAATCAGAATTTACTGAATATAACAAATTAAAAAGAATTAAACCACTTTTATGTTAAGCGAAAGCAACATCAATGCAGATACTCTTTAGCAATATAGGTATAATTTAACAAATGCTAGCTGTCAGGCTTATCTAGACAAAGGAGGATGCTTCACTCAATCACATTTTAACCTCTACACAGGTTCTCAACAATTGCTCTTTCAAAGACAAAAGTGTAACCATCAGCTCACTTATGAGGGATGGGAGAAGAATAACTTTACTACAGAACAAACAGTTGTGTTGGGAAAGGGAGGGAAGCCCTAAATGAGAGTTTACTGAAGCATATTTCATATAGAAACATCCAAAAGCTGAGTGGAATAAAATGTTCCTGCATATCATAATCAAGATCATCTCTGGGATGCCTACAGCATCCAAAACCATCAGGGTTCACTAGTGTAGTATCTTGCAGGTAAGAACAGACCTTACTTGAGTGAGCCATTGAAAAAACTCCATATGGGGTATCACTTTTGAGGAACTGGGCATAAAGGACAAGCCTTGAGTTTCTGAAATGCTGACTTTATGACGTGAATTTTAGAACTTGTGTTTGAGTATGAATGGTGAAACTGAAAGACAAGAGCCTGATTCCATCTTTAAAAAACATGTATCGATGCATAAGGACAGGGAGTGTGCTAGGTCTGTTGTCACTACTGGTGCCCTTTTATACATGGTGAGGAATATGGCTGAAGAGAAGATTCTCCATTATTTGTGAAGATTCACTACATAAGTTGGAACTCTGTACAAATCAGGCTTGCAACTGAGGTGAAGCTCCATAATGTCAGAGCCTTTTAGCTTCAGACTGCTATCTTCTATGCACAGGAGGGCAAAAGAACCAAGAACAGAGGTAGATCAGGCCAGTGCATTCCTCTTCTGCTTGCATGTTGACATGACCAACTGAATAGGACTAACATTAGATGCTTTTATCATTTCCCTAAAACACTGGATACCTGTCCTTTCCTCTCAAAGAAATACTCTTCTTGGCCTATACGAGGTGTTTCTCTGCTCCTTGTGCTTTGAAGAAAAATGATTATTTGGACCCACTGCAGTCTGGATTCAGATATGGCTTCAGGACTTGTTGTCTTGCTAGATGACCTGTACCAGCTTGGATAGCATTAGTGCAATTCTACTGGTTCTGCTGGACCTCTCAGTAGTGTTACATACCACTGGCAATTTTATTCTTCCATCTTGCTTCTCTAGCCTGGCTTTGAAAGGCCTATTATTTCAGTGGCTCTGACCCTTCCTGGCCAACCAGAAAGTAATGCTAAGATAATTCTATTGTACCAGTTGCCTCTAGTTTATACATAGCACAGAGTTCCATCATATCAATATGCTTTTCAACATTTATATGAAGCCAATGAGAAGCTATCTAGAGACCTGGACTATGGTGCCATCAACGTGCAAATAACATACAGTTGTATTTCTCTTTTCCACTTAAGAGCACAAAAACAGTGGTTGATCTCTTGAATAAATATCTAGATGTAGAATAACAAATTACAACAGGCAAGATGGACATTTTTCAGATAGCAAGGAAACCAACATGGATGTGGAGAGTGGTTGGAGATTTTCAGAATTCCTGGACTCCAGTTGCATTATATAAAGGACATTCTGCTGATCTAGCCTGGAAGTAACCAGTGTTTGGGTAACTGGATACTCTCGCAATTCAAGAATCTGGCAATTCTTACGTCAACCTCACTGGTTACCTACACACAGTTTTGCACTGAATCCAAACTCCTCTTATTACCACTTAAAACCCTAAATATTTAAGAACCAGCTGCTAAGAAAAATTGCTTTCATTTATATGCCATGTCTACTTGCCAAAATCTCATTCAGAGGCCCAGTTAAGAGGCAGGCAGAAGAGATAGGGCTTCTGAGCACTTCAGCTTTAGAATACAGTATCCTCCAATTGACTCTGATCCTCTCCACTGCTATTCAATAGCTGCACACACACAGCACTAAGCCAAGATTGGTTTTTACTAATGGCTAGTTGAACAAGCCAAACTCAGTTTTATAGAAAAGCAAAACCTTAGCCTGTTTTCCCTTTACCTGCCAAATCCTGGCTTGTTTTCTCTCCACTCTTTCTATCAATACCCAGATATTATCCCAAGAGTCTTAGCAGCAGTAAAGAACTGCTACGGCTTCATAATCTGACTGTTTCACTTAATACTGGTTTGTTTTTCAAACAGTTTGTGGAATTATCCTGAGAAATCTTTGGCAACTGATGATGCAAGGGAAACAAATATGCCTTCTGTCCTACATACACCCCAGAAATGCTTCCTACATGGATTAATCATTTACTATTACCAGAAATAATTACTGACATGTTAGAGCCAGAAATGACTACTGTGTGTTTTCTATCCATCTTAACATGTTATACCATAAATTAATCAGGAGTCGATTTCACAGAGAATATTCTTAAGTCATATGACTGCCTTCTCACACAGTTGAGAACACATGGCCTAAACAGACTGAGAGTGGGATTCAACAGTCAGTGGTAATAGCACCATGGGGCAAGTCTTAGTGCTGTGATATGTTACTTATCTGATTTTACCTAACTACCAGCAGGACCTACCCTCTACCATGTTTCTCCGAAAATAAGACAGGCTCTTATATTAATTTTTGCTCAAAAAAAAAAAAACGCATTTGGGCTTATTTTCAGGGGATGTTGTATTTTTTTTTCATGTATAGTAGTGCCTCGCTTGACTACGTTAATTCGTTCCAGCGAAATCGCTGTAGAGCAAAAGTCCTCAAACGAAATTAAAAAACCCATTGAAACGCACTGAAAACCGCTCAATGCGTTCCAATGGGCTGAATACCTGCTCATCCAGTGAAGATCCTCCATATGGCGGCCATTTTCGGTGCCTGTAAAGAGAGGAATCTGTCCTAGAAAACAGTGGGGGGCCATTTTCTTCAGCCGGCGGCCATTTTGAAACCCAACTATCAGCTGTTTGCTGATCGTCGTAAAGCAAAAATTGGTTCCCGAAGCAGGGAACCGATCATCGCACAGCGAAAAAACCCCATTTAAAACATCATTTTGCGATCGCAAAAATGTCAACATAAACGGATTCGTCACAGAGCGGGGTAATCGTCCAGCAGGCATCTTATTTTGTAAAGTATTTACCTTCTTTTCATTTGAAAGGTCAAGCATTCCAATCAGTTATATACAAATTATTTCAGCCTGGTAAATATTGTTCAATAACACATAGACCAAGTATGTATCTTAATATCATTTATTTTAAATGACACGTGCAGGAACAATAAGAGGTTCTCAACAGACAAGCAGCATAATCCTATGAGGCTTATTCAAAAATAAGTCCCACTGAATTCAAATATAGTTCAAATCCATCTAGTAATATTAGTTACCACTTATTTAGAATTAAGCTTCACTGAACTTACAGGGTCTTGATTTCAAGTTATCATGCACAGGAACAAAACTATACAATTCAAAAACAATCCAGAATTCAATCTTCATCTTGTCACACAAATTCTTCCTTATTAATTACTTAGCCACCTTTGTACTAGTCTGCAAATGGAAAGGTTAACTAGGTTGTCAAATTGGTTTGGTTAAGGTCACACATTTCTTAAATTTCAAGAACAATATCACCAGAAAAGTTTGAAACACAAAAATGACACTTTGAAGGCTCATGAGCAGGATCTATAGTGGGGGCCATAGATCCAAGTGTACTAATCAACAAGTATACAGTACAAATGAAGGTAAACTACATAATCTGTATATGAGTGGAAAGGAATCTATTATAGTTCAGAATTATTCAAAACTATGTACTTGTTTCCTTGTTTTATTTGTAGGCTACATTTCTCCTGTTGAGGGCATTAAATTCAGCATGAAGTTCATCTAGTGTTCATGCTTCTCCATGCACTTGCAGTCTCAAGATTAGACTACTGTAACACTCTCTACATGGGGCTTCCTTTGAAATTGATATGGAAGCTTCAAATGGTCCAGAATACAACGACCAGGTTACTAACTGGGTTGAAAAGATTCCACCATATTTCCCCCACTCTGGCCGACTTACACTGGTTACCTACCCGCTACCACATTGACTTCAAAGTTCTTACAATTACATATAAAGCCCTAAATGGTTTAGGACCTTGATACCTGGCAGATCACCTCCTCCCACCTAGATCTACCTGTATCACCAATTATAGCCAGGCTGGGGAGCTGAGGGGCCTAACCCTGAGAGAGGCCTGGAAGGAAAAAAATAAAAATTGGGCCTTCTTGGTGGTGGCCCCTTGCCTTTGGAACACACTGCCCACAGAGATTCGCCTGGCCTCTCGCTGGGAGCTTTCAAAAGTAAATCGAAGACCTGGTTCTTTTGGCAGGCCTTCCCACCAGCTAGTACTTAGCTCCTCCGCTCATTTTTCCCATCTTGGATTTTCATATTTTTTGTTTTATTTTTACCGTTTGTTTTAATCCTATCTATGTTGGATTGTAAACCACCCAGAGTGGATTTCTCCACATGGGCGGTATAAAAATCAAACAGACAGATAGTGAAATTGGGTGCCTTTTCACAATTGGAAGCAATGTATAATGTAACTGTGGCTCCATGGCAACCGATTGCCCATCTATTTGTTCAGTAACAGCAACTACATGACCGGGTGTCCAGCACTTCCTTAGAAGACAGACCACGGTTAAAAACTAAGCAGTCTGAATCAAGGAAAAAAACCTAACCAAGAGCTTAGCCAACATCTATTTTTGGAAGTGTACTCATCAGATCATCACTTCAGAACTTAATTTCCCTTCTATTATCTATACAAAAAGACATTGCAGGCAGTGACTGTCATTCTTTGGGAAAGATTTTCAAAGGGAATACTGTATAGCTGTCTACAGACCTGCAACATTATGAAATGAATTTATATCAGTCCTTCCCCATGTTCATCTTGGCTTGCAACAACCTGCACAGCATTCCATTAACATGACCAAATCACCTTTATATTTACAGATTAAGATAAGGCCAGTAGCTTCGTGCACTTGCATCACTTGGTAACATATTCTGAATGTCCCATTCATTTAAGTTATGTCTTGATGCTTCATTATCTAGCAACTATGTAAGAGTAAAATTATGAGAAGAGGGGAAAGCATGGTGCACATTTCACTATGAACAGAGAATCAGTGGTGATAGTTACTTCATGTTAAATACTGTAATTTGTTTTTGAGCAAGTTGCCCCTCTTTGCCAAATATAAAGATTCAGCACAGTGTAGTAGTGGTTAGAATGTTTGACAAGGATCCAGAACACCTGGTTTGAAATCCCCACTTGGCTATAACATTAACTGAGGCCTATCACCCTCCCTCAGCTTGTCTTATTTCACAGAGTCATTATGAGAATGAAGGGGAAGGAATGCTAAGACTGAGTTTTGAATGAACAAATAATAATACACCACAACAAAGATCTTTAACTCAGATTAGTAACTTCCAGATAGGCAAGACCCTCCATTCTGAACATACAACTCCAATTTCACTCTGAAAGAAACAGGTTTGAGAAAATGTTACACCAATAACGTGCTCCATATCAAGCCTGACTTAGTCGGAGATGCTTGAAGTGAAGAACAAAATACTGTAGGACCTCTACTCCAAAGGTCACGTAGTACTCCATGAATTTTACCTCAACACTCGTTTCGCTGCTCCCAGGAATATATGCACATAGGCTCTTCTCTATCACACGCTCAGTTCTACTGCCATTTTTATTTATTCTGAAAATACTTCCTAGTTCAAAAGAGACGCTAAATACAGTACAAATGCGGTATAATGGTCAAAGGGCCCGACCAAGCCTGGAGAGACCCAGGCCCAACTTCTTCCGAGCCATGCAGCCCAGGCGATTCTGACCAAGGCATCTGCTCAGCCTATCCCACCTTGCAAGACCGTTGTGAGGATAAAATGGACAGAGGGCGTTGCCCCTCCAATAAAGAGTCAGGTAAAGGCACCTACGACGACAAGAAGTCTGTATCGGTCTCTCGAGTTGGCGCTTGGCAAGCGTCGTGACAGTGGCAAAAAAAACAGGCTAGTCTCGAGGCAGGCCGCCGCCGCCGCCGCCGCCACCCCCTGTGGGTCTCCTCCGGGCCTCACGCTTTTAGGGGGAAAGCGGACAAGCGACCACCCCAAACTGGGCTCAGGAAACCGCCAAGGCCTGGATACTCACCGCTTCACTACGCCCGTTTTTATTTTGATCTGCCGGATGCGCGGGTCGGCCATGGCACGCTGCCTCTGGAGGCGACGGAGAAAGCTGACGAGGAGCCGGCACGAAACGCCCGAAGGACCAGGAGGCGAGAAAGGAAAAATAAAACTGCACGACCAACGCTTCACGCACTACACAAAGGCTCCTGCGCAGGCGCGAAAAACACCCCCCCCACACACACACACACACACACACCGCACAACGAACCGTCTCACTTGGAACTCCGCCCCAAAATGGACTCTACCACTAAAGAAGGGAGGGGCATGGCAAGTGAAGGAATGGGGCGTGAAAAGGGGGGGAATTTCTCTCGCGCGCAGTTACTGTCCCGCTGCCTCGGGTCTCGTCCCGTAGGAGGAAGAGCCCGCCTTCCCTATGTCTCCCTTATGAACTGGCGGACTGTGTTCTATGGCAGAGACCACTGACCTCGTTGGTAATGCGTGCCTCGAACGTCTCCCACCAGCAAGGCAGCCTCTCATAGAAGGGCAACTCTGGGCGATGCAAACTACATCTTCCAGCACCTCTTTCTACTCACCAACCAGGCTATGGCTTCTGGGACTTGAAGTCCAAAAAAAAAACATCTGGAACGCTGAAGGTTTTCCACCCCTGAACGAAGGAAAATGCCTTATTTCCTTCCTGCTCTCGTTGACTGTATCCCCAGGAGTATTATGGAATACTATTACCATATATTCCTTTTTTTTAAACGCATTGTAAAGTGATCCTGAAAGAAAACAAATCTCATGTTGTATTCCAATAATCCAAGAGCACTTTTGTATTTTATATTACTTTCTGGGTTTTCAATAAGATAGCTGTTTTAGTCTGTTACATCACATATAGCAAAAATAAAAAAAGTTTGTGGTACTTAGAAAGTCGAATTGTGGGTACTACTGTACTTGGTATTAAATCTACATCTGTGTTCTTCCTGGTCCATTAAATGGCCAAATATTCTAGAACAGTCATTAGGGTATCTAGAAATAATCTCTTGGTTATTATCAGAACAAAGCTAAGTGAATTCTCCGAACAGTACTTTCCTTCTGCGTTGGAGTCTTCCCAGATTTCATTCTTCATTGTAAGATCTAGTATTTCTTGTCAGGAGTTTATGTGAGAGCTTGACTCTAAAAATTTTTTTTTCAGATTTTCATACAGGTATTTGGCAGCATTAGCCTCTTTGAAGTTTCTGCCTTGTCTCTGCCCAGCTCGGTTGTGCTTTCTACCTCACACATTGCAAAGGGCACCAGCTGCCACTGACTTATCTCTTTAAGGCTTACAGTTCTAAAATGAACATGAAGAGACTTTAGACTCAAACAGTCTATTTTTTTTTCTTTTCTAGAATTCTGTGATCCACTAATCAGAAATAGGTGCAAAATTATGGTGGGAGTGAAACTATTTAATGAGCAATAGTATTCAGCTTCAAAAGAGTTAGGGCCTGTCCAGACTGGCCATTTTCATGCAGGCTGGATTGGGCTATAAAGGGTTGGTTGAGGTTTAGGGGGAGGAGTGATGTGCCATTTGGTGTGCTCCTCCAGTCTAAACAGCCCAAGTGTATTTTTTAAATGTCTGCTAGATTATCACTGATGTGATGAATCACTTTATTTAAATAAAAATTATTATTATTTGCCTATCTGTGTACTGCCAGTTGAGAAACTGCCAGCAGCTTCACCTTATCTTTGATAGTATCTGGCAGACCAGCACAGCATTAACTTCTCCATGCCCAGAACTGCTGTACTATTGAAACTTGGATCTCACTTTGCAAATAAATTGACAACTGGCATGGTGTGGCTATTAGAGCATTCGACTGGAATTTAGGAGATCCAGATTCAAGTTGTCACTGAGCCATGTAACTCACTAAGTGACTTTAGGCCAATCACTCTTCTCTCAGCCTGATCTACCTCATGGGAATGTTGTGAGGATGCACGGGGAAAGAAGAAGCCAACATGCACTCCCTTGATCTCATCAGAGGAGGAGATACAGACTGTATAACAGTGCAATTCTAACTCAAATATGTGCTCACTGCAAGGACTCTGTAATAGGCAGAAACCTCTTCTGTAGCAGAAATGGTATCGCTTCCGATAATCTCAGATCTGTTTGCAGGGGTATCCCCTGGGAGAATATCTCTGCTAGTGAAAATCTGTCAGCAAAAGAGCCAAAAACAGAGTGGAAAATAGGCAAGGTGAAGATGGAGACAATTTATGTCAGATTCAAACTACTCCAACTAGCAGAGAGTTAGATTGAGATGAAAATAGCCCTCAGTAACTTCTAGCATTTATAGGTGGGAGGGGTTCTGGATTCAGCACAGATTCAACTGGTCCGGTGCTGGCTGAGCTGGTCCTCATCTATCTTGGCCAGTTAGGGTGCTTTAAATAAGTGGTTTGGATCCCAACCTTAGATCCCCAGTTGTGTTTGGTTTACAACTTGCAGAAATTCTGGCCAGTTCAGCTAATGGTGAAGGCTTCTGGGAGTTTTACCCCAAAAACAACTGAGTACCCAAAGTTGAGAACCACTGCTAGAAATGAATAATAAATTTGGGCTGTGCAGATAGTGAACATTTTGTTTGATTTATTCATTTTTGGCAGGAGCTTTCCAAACTTTCCTGCCAACCTAGCAGTTCGAAAGCATGTAAAAATGCGAGTCGATAAATAGGTACCATCTCGGTGGGAAGGTAATGGCATTCCATGTCTAGTCGCACTGGCCACATGACCACGGGAATTGTCTTTGGACAAAGGCTGGCTCTATGGCTTGGAAACAGGGATGAGCACTGTGCCCTAGAGTCGGACACAACTGGACAAATTGTGAAGGGAACCTTTACCTACTTCCAAAATTTGCAAATTTCTTCATAACTTTGGCGGAACTTGTAATGTTGAAAGCATGTGTCCATCCCTACTTGGAGCAATTTATAAAAGCAGAGGGGAGCTGTGATCTGCCCTCATTTAGCTAAGGAAAGTGCTGAAAAAACTCAAGATGGAAACACCGTGAAATCTCAACTTACCTCTCTGTTAACCCTGCATCTGACAAAGAGATGAAGACAGGCACTAACAGTTGCATCAAGGTAACTGGAAACCTGTTATGAACTAGTATTTACTGAATCAACATATAGTGTGGGAAATTTACAGCTTGCCTGTAACCACAGCTATGGCCACTTGTATTGTGTAACAGAAGTTACGATGCAGGCATAAGGTTCCTGCCCTCACAAGCACCTTAAGTGCATTAGTTATGATAGGTTATTGTTGGGTCAGATATCCCATGTTTTATCAGTAACCATTTAATAAACAACAGCTTGATGTGGCCAGAACGTCACTATGTGTGCAAAGCAGTATCTAAGGGAATCTGAAAGTGAATTAAAGCCACATGCCCTTTATGGCAACCGCTACTTCCTTGCTTCATCATTCTTTTCCTTTCTTCTTCAAATACAGTGGGTTGGCTTCTTTCCTAGACTCCCATTCTTTTTGACTCCATCTTCTCTAAACAATATACCTCTTTTGCCCTTGTTCCTTCAACAGGCTCTCATATTCCCTATAAACCTGTGTTCCTTAGCCAATGTCCCAATGCCCGCGGGGCTTAGCAAGAAAGTGGAGGGGAAAAGCAAGGATCAAAGCGCTGCAGGATCCCCCTCCATATTTTCGTGTATAAGACGACCCTCAATTTTTAGTTTAAAGATTTTAGACAAAAGTATCGTCCTATACAAGGGACGTGGTGGCGCTGTGGGCTAAACCGCAGAAGCCTGTGCTGCAGGGTCAGAAGATCAAGCAGTCGTAAGATCGAATCCACGTGACGGAGTGAGCTCCTGTCACTTGTCCCAGCTCAGGCCAACCTAGCAGTTCGAAAGCCTGTAAAAGTGCAAGTAGATAAATAGGGACCACCTTGGTGGGAAGGTAACAGCGTTCCGTGTCTAAGTCGCACTGGCCATGTGACCACGGAAGATTGCCTCCGGACAAAACGCTGGCTCTATGGCTTGGAAACGGGGATGAGCACCGCCCCCTAGAGTCGAACATGACTGGACAAAAATTGTCAAGGGGAACCTTTACCTTTACCTTTTTATCGTCCTATACACTGAAAATACCATATTTTGTTTCCCTTTGTTCAGATACCTTGACTGAAATCCAGTATTTGGGTGAATCTAGAGTAGGCCCATTGAATCAGTGGGGATTGGGTGAATCAACACCTATGTAAATTTCACTGATTCAATAGGCCTACTCTTGTTATGACTTACTACTGGATTTTAGTCTTTGTCTGCCTTCCTTCATAGCCTTCAGGATCCTTCTTTCTCTCAAGTTTCCAAACATAAGTCCTACTGTTGTTACCATCGCTTTTAAATCAACAAGCCATGCATTCAACTTCCCATATTCTATTGCAGTAGTTACAATGTTCATGAACATTCCATGACGCTATATTAACTCAATTACTAGGGGCACAATTTACAGGCAAATATTAATATATTTAGACTTCCTTTGGAGAAACATTTCTGTATGTTCCTTCATGGTTGTCAGGTTTTCTTTCAACAATTCATTTGCAATGTCCATTTGTAATACATTTAAAGCATTTTAATTAACACTTTTTGCCTTGATCTGTCCGAATATTATAGAAAGGGAAGCCTTTAAACAAATAAAGTAAAAAGTATCAGAAGCCAGTTAAGCTCAGATTCATGGCTTTAACACAGCTTAATTGAAATATCAATGCTCTAATAGCAGCAATTGTTTCAAGGCTGACCTGTTGACATTTTTCTTCCTTTAAAGGTTTTGCTGAAAGACTTGTTTTTTTCCTCCCAAAAAGTATTTGTAAAGAAAGCATGGTGTTCATCGATTGTAGAAATCACAGTCAGAAGAATGTTTTAATTTTTGGAAATATTCATGGAAACATCAAACACTTATGAATGCCATGAACTATAAATTATGTATAGCCTATAGTTAAAGCTTACAATGCAAACCTATACATGTCTATTCAGATGTAAGACCTATTGGGTTTAACGAACTATATCATAAAGTAGACGTGTATAAAATCACAGTCTTACAAATTTACCTTTGCTTCTGTTTGTTTAATAGGTAACTGCATATGTAGCTAAAGATATTCTTTAGCACAGTGTGACAGTTTTAAAGCCTCATCAGTTTTACATTTTCCCTGGTCTCTGTGTTGAATTGCCTTCGATATTATTTATTTATTACATCTACACATTTCCTTTCTGCCAGTGCATTTAATATTCATTTGTTAGACATCATAAACACTGTTCTTGAGCAGCTTAAGCATTATATTTTTCTGTTTATGATAAAGTAATGGTTTAAAATCAGGAAGCATCAACAAGCTGACTATTGGTTTGGATGGGTTTCTTCACTACTCACAGGAAGCTTTTGAGAAACTGTACTAGTGTAAATTTCTTCATAATGTGTTTGAACCTACCACTTGATCACCATAGCTAAGAATAGCTTGCTAACTAAAGGCATTGTGGTAGAATAGTAAGGTAAAAGTAAAGGTTCCCCTTGACATTTAGTCCAGTCGTGTCCGACTCTAGGGTGTGGTGCTGATTCCCATCTCTAAGCCGTAGAGCCAGCGTTTGTCCATAAAAAAGTTTCTGTGGGCACGTGGCCAGCACGACGAGACACGGAACACCGTTACCTTCCCACTGAGGTGGTACCTATTTATCTACCCGCATTTGCATGCTTTCGAACTGCTAGGTTGGCAGGAGCTGGGACAAGCGATGGGAGCTCACTCCGCCACGTGGATTTGATCTTACAACTGCTGTTCTTCTGACCTTGCAGCACAGAGGCTTCTGCAGTTTAACCCGCAGCGCCACCATGTCCCTTTTGTGGTAGAATACAACATTTTAAATACCACTTCTTCCACTTTAAAAGTGGAAGAAATGGTATTCATGAACAGATAACTTTAAAAACATCTGTAGACAGGACCTGTTTCTTGGCAGTGTCTTATTTAGTAAATCAGTGTTTAGAATGGGCAAGATTCAACACTGCAGTTATACTGATGGAATGGTTTCCATCAATAGCAGCAAGAGAAGACTCTATGTTACAATCCCTATTCAAACATCCGGAAGGCTGGGGAAAAAATCCTCAATAATATGTTTTGGGAAAGCTGCAGAAATATTGGGAGAAGTGCAACATGAGATTTAGGCCAGTACGCCTTAGGCCAAGAAAGATTAGTTTCCTTCCTCTGGCCTGAAAAAAAAAGTGAGGCCAGCTTGAAAGTATATTGCTGCTGTTATTCAAAGCTGAAAATGAGAGTATATAAAAAGCTTATCCACTCTTAAAATTTGAACGGACAGTACTTTACACCAGAAATAATGAAACAAATATTAAAGAATGGAGCCTAATATGTCAAAGCTATCTTACAGATGTTACTTAGCCAGTAAGGTTATTGCCGTAACATGGATTTTGGAGTTAACATTAATGTTATTCTAAAAATTACCTTATCCGTGTAAAACAAATATTAAAGAATGGAGCCTAATATGTCAAAGCTATCTTACAGATGTTACTTAGCCAGTAAGGTTATTGCCGTAACATGGATTATGGAGTTAACATTAATGTTATTCTAAAAATTACCTTATCCGTGTTGTTTTAGTAAATATATAATTAATTCATTACATTGATGTTTAGTGATACATTACATTTAAATTTTAAAAAGCAATTAAGGTTAGTAAAATGTGGAGGAGGAGAATGTCATTCCCTCAATAGTAACAAACAATGTGAAATTGCAATTGTCACTCAAACCATTAATGTAAATGAAACGTAACAACTACAATCATTCACTTTTTCAAATTGTTAAAAATTACAACAAATTACTGGTAACAAATCAGTCTTGTCAAATTAATTCCAAGCTTTGTATTACCTACCACAAGATACGGTATTAACAACCAAATCAACGGAGAATCTTTCAAAGTTACTAGTCATGCTGGCCACATACTATCTTAATTCCAGCTGCTGGGGAACTTTGAATGGGCAGGGGCTCTTGCACTTGTTCCCTGCTTCTGGGCTTCCAACTGGCCTCTGATCCAAATTATACCCTTCTCCTGTGCAATTGCTCTCCCTCGTTTATGGAACATTATGAGTGTCCAGAGGACATTGTCTTCCACCTGGAACACCCCTCCTCCCCCAGTTTTTCACCTGCTTCTTCTGTCTCTTGTCTTTCCACATAAAAAATCAGTTAAGGAAGAAAAGACAGAATAGCAGTGCACCGCCTTTTTTACTGATTGCTATAAGAAAGATCCATCTGGAAATATCCTACACATTTTCAGAACTGAAAAGGTTTAATAATAATAAATCTTAATCCAGGGATTTTCAAAAGCAGGTTTGATATGCTATAGGAGAGAGGTATCTGCCATTCAAAGGAAAGCGGGGGGAACTGTATACTATCCATGATTATGCCTAAAGGAATTCTCAGGATGCTAGCCATTGTTTTTAGTTTGAAGCCTGGTACACTAGTACAATGGTTTAGTGATTTCTGGGGACTCCAACTACATTTCAGAAAAGTGGAGATTTGGAAGTTCTCGTGGCCACATGGAAATAACAAAGACAGCTCATCTATGTCCAGCTTCCTGATGGGCTGGAAAATATTCAAATGACCCAGTGAAATGACAGTTCTTTTAGTCTTTCCCCGCCATCAAGGAACTCATCAGTTGCAGATATCCACTCCTATACAGAGACACACAGTGTATAGTATGAGCAGGATGCGGGGTGGGGTGGGGGACATCTCACTGTGAAATTTTGGGGATGATATGCCCCCCATCACAGCATGAAGTGCAGTTTATTGCATGGATGGGAGAATATTTAAAGATCCCCTAACTCAGTTTAAATCCAAATATTTCTCATTTGTATATTGGTATATATTAGACTGTACAGTACATGTATGTTGAGAAGTGCTTGACTTAAAAGACTGGGGCGTATTTTGGCCCTTTTAGAAAATATGGGCTTAAAGTATCAACATTATTGCTTGTTAGCACATTTCCACTTGAGATGAACCCTGAGAAGAGAGCAAGAGGTAGCAAGGAGAATGGGATTTATGTGCGCACATTAAGAAGCAAATGCATCCCTTGGTGGATGATTTACAAAGGGGCCCTACTCACAGATGAAGAGACATCTGATATAACAATTCATTGTTCTGCCATACATTGCAATCATCATGTGCAGTTTTTAATGTATCATGTTACATTAAGCCTAGCCCATGGTCTCATACCGTGTAACATAAATTTCTGTAAAGAGAGAAACATAACATGATGCTGTCTTTTAAAAGACACACACTATTTTTTTCAGTTCATGTCCCTTTTCTCCATGAATGCCCAATCTGAAAATAAAGGTGACAGAAAAAAGTGGAGTGAATGAGCATCCACAAACCAGCATATTTTTCTTGGGTAGTTTTGCTCACTCTCACCGGTAGTCAATGATTCCAGTCAGTTTTTATGTCGTAATGCATGAGCAAAAGCTGATGGACATATTTTTTGGTCACCCCTAGTTAGACTTTGTTGGGGGTCAGCCAAGAGAAGCCTAACAAGGATTAAGATAGTAAAATACACTGAAATTAATCTAAGTGTTTGTTCCAGAATATGGAAATGCATGCTTATAGAGAAGTAGTTTAAAGAATATTTGTGTTGCTTTTAGTGGGAAAGGGCTTTTCAAAATTCTCATTTTAAGGAAACATTTTTAACAGTGGGAAAGTTTTTTATGATGCAATAGACATGAAAACAGCAGATCTAGTCTTCCTAAAATAATACTCTAAATAAGCACATAAGTTAGTATAACCTGTGAATGTTGTGCATGTTTACGAAGCCTTCATATATAACAAACAGATTACTGTGCACTTGAAATGACAGCTTCAGACTACTGGAAAAAAGAGGAGGGGCACCCCAAATTAATTGAGGGGATATTAGGGTTAGACATTGGGGTGGAGTCTACTCTAAGCATGGCCATTATTGCAGGGCTAGCTCTGCGAATTCTTGGGATATTTGCTTTGTTGCTATTGTAGATTTACTGCCAGGAAAGAACAGATATGTTCCAACATTTTCACTCTTCTGTGCCAAAAGAACTTGACCAGTTTTTGATTCTTGTGGCGTTTGCCCAGGTCATGAATATTCATATGCTATTTGCATAGACCAATGGGAGTGCTGGAGGGGCAGAGTCACAAAGTATAAGAGACTCAGCAGAAGCAGGAGGAGTTTAGATAGACATAGATATGGTTTTGGCGATAGAGAGATTTGGAGTTTGAGTGAGAGAGGGGCAGTTGAGAGGGATAAAGGTGAATGTTTGTTTAAGAGTTAATAACATTGCTTGTTCTGTCAGTACCTGTATCTATAAACAATTTCTATTTGGTTCATTTAAAATGACATATGGCCTGGACCTTGATTATTAATACCAGGTATTGTTGACGAAATCAACTGGTGGCAGCTGAGGGGCACGTAGTGTGGGCTCCTTTGTTTGGTGAAACAAGCAGGGGCCACATGGGAATTGTGACAATTCTATATACAGTATATCACAGTATATCACATTTCATAAATATTTTAGTATATCTTTTCATGTGACAACACTGTTGCCGGCGGTTTAGACATTAATGGCTGTGTGTTGCATTATTTTGAGGGGACAGCACATTTACACTTTTATACAAGCTATATACTCACTGCTTTACGTTTTAGCCAAGTGTCATTTCTTCAATGTTGTCACATGAAAAGATATACTAAAATATTTATGAAATGTGAGGGGGTGCACTCACTTCTGTGATATAATGTACCTTACTGTGAGTGAGTGGGTGAGTGCTCCCATTTCCTGTTCTGCCCTAAGTAGCAATGCAGGCCAGGCCCTGCCTTATTGAAAACTGAAAGTCAGAAGTCCTTGCCAACCTTCTCCACATGTGAGATCTGCCTATGGATTCCAAACCTCCTTCTGCCCTTTCTTTCCTGGCAATAATTCCTCCAGGACAAGACCTGATTTACTTGTGGGTTACAGGCTCTTCATTCTGGTTGCTTCATAAGCCACTCAGAACTGAATCCTCTTCAACTGATTTTCATGAGGGTACATATGGAGCCCATATAGCTGAGGACACAAGGTCATAAGAAAAGGATTTCCTGCCAGCAAAGTCCTGGTGGAAGAAATGGATATTTGCTGGTTAGCCAGTTTGTGCCCTTCTAGCATCTTTCTCTTTTCTTCTAAAATGCAAGAGTTCAGCTGAACTTTTAAACAGATCTTGTTTTAGATCCAATGAGCATTATACTAATTTTTTTCCTATCTTGTCTAAAAATTATTCCCTGAACCTGAGTACTGTATCAATAAATAGTGGATGGGTGGCATTTTGATAATAGTCCTGTATTATTTTTGGTACTGTAACCCATTCTTCATATGCAGAGAAAACCTTGTTGTTCCACTTCTAACTCTGTTTACAAACGCTTTTAGTGGAAATATTGAAAGTACTGAAGATTCTCATGATTCATTCCCTTACTTGACGTCACAGTGGCTCATGCCACAGCCATCTTTGATTATATCTATAAATCTCAGCCTACCATATTTCCCCACAGAGAAGTCTTATTTGCAATGCTAAACCTGTCGTTAAAGATGAATGAAGTCAACGATAATATGGATGGACATTTTCAGACTTGATAAAATAAAAGGTTAGGTGTACACCATATTTTTTTTGGTTCTCTGAGGATTCCCAGTCTACAAACACAGTGAATCGGAAAGTGGTACATTGCAACAGACTTAACCTAAATTTAAAAAGAAAAAAAGAAAAGAAAAAAGGACTATTTCTTTCAGAGTTAATCTGTTTTGACCAGATTTATAAGGACAAGATAAAAGCAACATAATTACTTGCAATTAATAACTTTTTTTCTATAACAGGGGCACAATGAACTTAAATTTTAAAATTAGGGTGACAATTTTTTTCTATAACAACTAATTACTACTTTTACAATGCATTTTAAAGGTATTCTGAATGTAAATTTATGTGGAATTTCTTACATTTTATGCCATTCTCTTATCAATTCAAGGATATCTTCCAAAAAAAGTACAGTAATAGAAATATATTGAGTAATACAGCAAACTACATTTTCCAACAGCGTAGTAAGTAACAACAGATTACTTTTTAAAAACTACTGTAATGAATAATGAGAACAAATTGCTTTTTAAAAATATTTAAAAGCAAAGGTTTTGATATTACTGTAGTCTCACTGAGTAAAATGCACGGCCATATTTAGATATGCACTGCCTCCATTCATCACTGGCTTCTGTAAACTCAGTTCTCCATCTTCCACACAGGGCTGAATCCAGACATGGGGTGCAATCTTATCTAACCTAGGTAACTGAGGGCTCTGCTGAATCCAAATGCCGCCTAGACTGAGGATGTTGGAAACTCCTTGGGACTACGCTGATCCCAGCATAGCTTTATGCGAGCAGTGAATCTGGGCTGAGAGGAGCTTGGATCCGGCATAGTTCCTCCCTCTGTTCTTCTTCTTCTCTGGTTTTACTGCCAGCTGATCTCAGCCAGCACAGCAGGTAAGCTGTCAGATCCAGTTGTGCCAGCTGATCTGAAATCAATCATCACAAGGAGGCTATGCCAACATAAGGGCATTTGTGCCAGCACAAGAACCTCCCGCCTATTCCAAACTCATGGAACTCAAATGAAACAACCTGGTAAACTGGCTAAATATAAATTATTTACAATATATATTCTTACATCACCATATCAATTTAACTATTCAATCATTACATAGCCCGTTCAGCTCCAACAATTTAATCCTTTGGCAAGCTGAGAGATCTTCCTCGATTATGTGTGGCTCAAAAACATACACGGGGGGTACAGCAAAGCCAGTCAAAGTTAGGATGCAAGAACACCTATCTAGAATTAGAAACGAAGTGTCGGATGCACCACTAGTGAGCCATTTTGTAGAAATGGGTCACAAGGAAGAGATGTTTCAATTCTTTGTCCTATGTGTAACTACAAAGAGAGGTGAGGAAGCAATATCCCAAGAACTCCTACAGTGGCGTGGATATTCAGGGTAAAACCTCTTACTCCAAATTGTCTGAATAATAATATGACTTTGCATGCTTTTAATGAGTTGGAATAAGGAATCATATTTGTACTTTGTTGACTTTATTTGTACTCTAACTTTAAGATTCTTGGCTGAAGTGGTTGAACAGCTATAATCAAGTGCTCTGAGGGTATTTGAGAATGGGTGTGAACTAGAGACAGGAATATTCGTATTTGTATATGAATACAAATATCCCCGTGCAGCTGGACGTAACAAGGGCTCAGCCCCTGGACCTGGGCCGTCCACTCCTACGTCCTGCTGCAGCACTGGTCCCGCTTGTCCTTCCGATGGTGCCTGGAGCTCCACTCTCTTCCTGCTGAGCCGGCCACAAATCTCCCCACAGGGTTGCGGAATGGCCAGCAGAGCGGGGAGAGAGAGGAGCTCCAGGCACTATCGGAAGGACAAGCGGGACCAGTGCTGCAGCAGGACGTAGGAGTGGACAGTCCAGTCCCAGGGGTTGAGCCCTCATTAGATCCAACTGTAGAAGGATATTCATAGACAAATATGAATATCCCCATTTCTAGTGTGAAAAATCATATATCTCCTTGTCTAACAATGGATGTTACCCAATACAATATAAGAATTTAGCTAATAATAAAAAGTATTTAGGCTGTGACTATTCAGTGAGGCAAATGTGAATTAACTTGCCTTCTCTTGCTGCAAAGCTATAGAGTATTTGGTTCATTCCTATATAACTAGTCACAGAAGCCACAAAGGCAAATAAAAGCCTTATACTTGCAGCTCCATTTGACGTGCCTGTAGGTTGCATAGTTCAAAGGAACTACTGTACCTCAAGAAGGCTTTCCTTCCTCCCTATTACTTCCTTATCCTGCAGTTTCCTGAAGCTGTTTAAAAAAGTGAATTAATGAATAAATGGGGCTGAGGGGGGAAGAGATGTTTTGAAAAGAAGTGGCAGCTTAGAGGAGCAGAGGCTTTGCAGACAGGTGAGTACTGGCACTGTGTGAGTGTGTAAGCATACTCTCAGCTCCCCTTTTGCCCCCCTTTTGTCCTCCCCACAACTCCCCCCACTCCTTCATTGCCCCTTCTCTCATACTCCCTCTCTTTTCTCCATGCTGATGCTTCTCCTTCTGCTTCCCACCCACCAGTCCTCTACAGACAAGCTACCGCCCCCATCTGCAGAAGAAAAAAACATACGACTGAATCCAGTCCCCTGAAAACAGAGAAAAAAAAAGTCAGTTTTGCAGGAAATAGGTTAGAAGGAATTGAATTTGCCCTGAATATCATGCGGACATTAAAAAATATATCGAATTCACTTCAAATTCCACCATATTTTGACCATGTACATATATAGAAGTTCTGACCTTGGAAACAAAAAGCAAAAGGCCCACAGTGCTAAATTCTGTCCATCAAACAAAGCAAGTTTATTTAGGGCTCATCCAGGCAAACCAGGCCTTGAAGAGAGGTGACAAAACACCACAGAAGTCTCAGATTGTGTCACTGTTTATCACTGAACATACCAAGACAAGGCTTGCATCATCTGGACAGTAGGAAAAATCTGAGAACGCCAGTGACCCATGAGGTACATTTTAGAGAACAAATGTTTTGCCTGGATGAGCCCTAAATAAACAGATGTCACATAATTAACTGATTAAAAGTGATATATTTGTTCACATTTGGAAATATTTAATAATCTTCCAGCTCCAGTTGTTTATTGACAGCGAATATAAAACATGAAACCTAGCTGGTACATAACTTCTGCTCTAGCTAGAACACAAGCAAGATCTGTTGAAATGAACAGAGGATGCACAGCAGGAGTACTTGAAACACTCCATTCCCTATGTGCCTGCTTTTAAAATCATTTGCTACCAAAGTTCCATATTTGTAGCTTTGTCATTAAATAGCCGCCACCATTATTTTAATTTTTACTCATTTTCCCCCCTCTATAGAGAGCCGTCTTTCATTAGAAACATAATATTGATCAATGCCTGTCTAAAAATGCATGGATTTCAGCTGCCATCTGTGTGGGTTTGACTGATCACATGCTTGAATGCAAAGTTTAAATACTGCTAAAATGATTCCTCCCTTTTTGGCCGGATATGAAAACTGGGCAAAGATTTAATAGAGATCAAGCAATGCACTAGGAATGGTATTTTCTAGCAAAAGAGCAACCTGTGCCAGTGATTACCAGACAGGAACATGTTGTCAATTTCATAGATAAAGGGGTGAAGCCCTTTTTCCGCAGAGACCACTCAGTCAAAGTCTTCTTTTGTGTCAGGTGGTATCCTCATCTGGGTAAATCGAAATAATAAATAAATATTAGAAATTTGCCAACCAAGATATGATAGTTTATTTTAAATCAATGCACAAAACAGCATTCTCTTCCACATTACCTTCTTCATGTAAACATGTGCAACTGTCACAACTGCCTACGGTTTCCTAGCACTTCTGTCCTTTTCCTCTGTTCTTTGTTCTTCCTAGGTCAAATAGCAATTAGAAGCAGGTAGGACAGGGTATTCTGCCTTGTGTATTCTGCAAAGTGGAAAGAGGGGGGGAACTATTGACACACAGAGGGAGGAGGAAGTTTTCACTGCAACTTTGCATCCAGCTTTTTAAGGTAATTCTGCTCTGCCCCGGCTGTCCAGATTTGCAGGACGCACAGTTAGAGCTCAGCTGCCTTCAAATGTCCTCCCTTCTTTTTTTTCTTTCATAACCCAGCTGCCCAACTGCTAGATTGGAGCACCTTTCAAACAAAGAAAAGAAAGAAAGAAATAGAGGGAGGGGAAAAGCAGACCCAGGAACCAGGTATGGGGAGGAGAGGGTTCAAATGACAACAATATTCCTCATTGCCTTACCTCTCTCACTGGTGCTCGAGCAAGTTGGAATGGCTTTAAATGCAACGACTGCAACGCCTTCCACCAGCTCAAGTGATCACACTGCCTCAACTGATATGATTTCAAAATTTGAAGTTCTAGCAGGAGGGGGGGATTATGGTTTTGTGAGTGGATGAGTAGGATTCCAGCCTGATTTGCATGGACTTTTACATCACACAGTCAACAGGAAATAATGCAGATCAGAGCATCTCTATCCTGGAGAATTTCCTACATTATTTGTCGATGTAGCTGCAGCCCCTTATTAACCTATTACATTTTTAGTGCCAGGGAGGAGTGTTTGTGGGATTTTTTTTGCCTCATGTGCCAAAGTAGCATGCCTGGCTTTGAACACTAGGAACCTAAATTTGATCAGTATGTGGTACCATTTATTATTTTATTAGAAGTGATAATGGTGGATGTGATACTGATCATCAGTAGCAGTAATAAATAACAAAGAGATAAGCTGCTACATTCTTTAGCACTCAGTGTTCTGCTGGGAATCAATGGATTCACAGAGGTCATAGCTGTAGGGGGCACAGCTGCTTGAGGTAATGCATTCAGTTGGCACTGCAAATTGTAAAGCAACCGACAGTAAAAGGCAGTAGAGAAGTTACTTTCAGAATCCAGTACATCTCTTAATTACCACCAGGGGATTTTTTCCCCCTCTCATCACACCCTAATAGTCTGGTTGATATTTAGCGCTATAACCTTGATGGATTCTGCTATATGTAAACTGGAGCTGGAACATCATCTTCTTCTTTGCCCAAGGCAGGAAAATGTTTGGAGCTATCACTGGGCAGGGTAGTGGCTCAAACTGTTTCCCCACAGTCTCCTCACTGGCTCTACTTCCTGTCCTCCTCATGGGAACCTTGTTCTAGTGATAGTGAAGGCAGCACTAATATTAAAATCTGCAGCTCAGGATTTCTGCACTCGTATTAAAACAACCTAAGCTGGACCTATTGTTTCTCTTTATTTATGGCAGGAATGGGCAACCTCATAGGTCTCGAGCTATTTTCACTCTCCCAACATGATGGTACCCTGAAACCCAAAATTGATGGAACAAAATTAGATGCAAAACTGTTATAATTTTAATTCAGACTGTTAATTATTTATTGGACAACTGAGTCCAGAGATCCCATTGTTTAACAGAGTTGAGGCTATGGTTCTCCTTGTAGGCATTTAAAACCACTCCATTTATCTATTCCCTAGAGCAGTGGTCCCCAACCTTGGGCCTCCAGATGTTCTTGGACTTCAACTCCCAGAAATCCTGGCCAACAGTGGTGGTGGTGAAGGCTTCTGGGAGTTGTAGTCCAAGAACATCTGGAGGCCCAATGTTGGGGACCACTGCCCTAGAGCAATAAACCAAGGCAGAGACTGAATTTAAAGAAAAATAGTTACTTGAGTTTATTTATAAAATACACTTGATAGGAAAGCCTATCCTAAACTCTACAGCCAAACTTGTGCCCAGATGGAGCGCATAGTCCAGAACGGGGTGAAGGAGCATAGCCAAGCCTCAAGAGGATATGAAGACTAACTTGAGAGGACAGAACATGGTAAACTTTTTTTTATTTGGGGCAATAAGTGGAGAAGAGAGAGTGCATGAAAAGTACCGGCACAGGTTGCTCTACTTCCAAACATCCCTACTAGACATTGTGACAGACAGGTGCAAAAGAGGGAATGAACCCAGAAGATTCATCCAACAAAAACAAGCCAGTTATGGTCCTGAAGCCTCCAGAAACATTAGTGGTTATTTAAAGGCTATCTCATACCCCCTGATTTGTTTTAATCCTTTAAAAAAAACAGGCAGTGACCATATATTTTATGGTATTAGAACAGCAACAGGATCCCAAATTATAGGTAAACACAATTCATGCATGAAACGTGTTTCCCAGAGGAAAGGTACTGCAGCTTGGTACATTACTCCAAAATATCATCATGAAGAGGACAAGAAAGTTAGGTGTATGATACTAACTCATCAATCTCCTCTTCTACTTGGTAAAAAAAATGAAATTCCAAATATAATTAGGATAGTCCAAATAACACAGAGTTTTTACATCTGTTCCTCTATCATAAGATGACCAATGGATTAAAGTTTTAGCAGAATGCATTAATACGAATGATAAGTACAAATAGCTCTTTGAAAATTACTTCCTAACATGCTTCTTCTCTAAGGCTAAAAGTGTGACCTTTCGCCATCAAAGTCTTCTAAAAGGACTAAAGTAAACATTTAATGGAAGGAGAACAATAATGGTACATTATTCCAGTAAGTACATCTTGGTCCTGTACAGCTGGTTTTGCTGTAATGCTGTTACTTAGATATTTATTGGTCTCTCAAATAGCTAGAAGAGGGGAAAAGGTGCATTTAAAGGAAGTGGCTAGTCAGCGATAAAGAAAATATACCATAGATTACAATAAAACAGAATGAAGTACAGAGCTTTGTTTTTTTCTTAGTGGTATATTCTTTAGATACATTTCTACTCAATGAAAAAGCCACAATCTAAATATCTGTGAGGGAAAGATAAGATCACCACACAGCTCTGAGTGAACTTCAACATGATAACATGTTGTGATGGGTGATCATTTTCCTAATACTTTCCCCAAAAAAATTAAAGTAAGGTTGCCACTGGCTAGGCTGGCTGAAACATTCTGGTAGCTGCAGTCCAAAAAATATTTTTTCTGAACTCTGGTTTTAATGAAGCATAGTTAAAATTAAACACAGTTTATCTAGGTTTGGCTGTCATGACAAGCTGTGGTTACTCAGAAATGGAACATGAATGCTTCTGAACACTCCTTCATGGCAACACTGGTGGAAGAGAGCGGATGTGAGGAAGCCCTAGGCGAACTGCAGACCATCCATAAGCCAAACCACAGTTTACTGTTCTGCAAACCTGCCGTGAAGAAACAGATCCACTTGATACATCCATGGTAAAATAGGAGACAGGAAACAAAACATGTTTTTAGGAAGAAGACCAAAAGAGTCCCTGGCAATAGAAAGAAGCAGTCATTTAAAGATCACTAAAGTTATCTGGGTATTTCTGCAAGGGAAACAGTCAAAATCTGGAGAGCCCTTTTTTGGGTCCTCTCACCTGCAGCTTGTCAAGTCCTCTATGTTGATCCTTCTCCTTCTCCTTCCTTTACCCAATTCTACTCAATTCTACCCAACTCTAATATGAGCCAGTTATTGGTTATAATCATCACTGTCTTTTAAATTCCAGCATAACCTGACATAGAAGCTAAGAATCATGCAAAGCAGAGCAGCCACTTAAATAGATATCAGTGAGTCAGAATTTGCATATTTGTTTTAAGTAGTCCAAAGTTTCATACCATTTGTTGTTGGTGTATGCCATCATGTTGCTTCCATTGAATATCTTAATAAGATCATTGTGTATAATATTTGTGAAAGAAAGCAGAAAGTAACATGTAAGACATTTTAAAAGGAATTTACTAAACAAAATGGAACCCTTCTGGCCAGTTTCGTTGATAATATACAGATACAACTCCATCTATTTCACCAGAGTTGTGCCAATATATAGCACTGATTAATTTCACTTACACCACTGAAAGCAGTACTGTTTCAAAATTTTGTACATTAATAATAAGCTTGTCATTAAACTGATTTTACAAAATACATTTCCCCTGTTAATATACTGCATTCAAAGTTAGAATTATATGCAGTGAGATATTCTGGCTCCACTAAAATCAATGTTAGGGGTGCTGAGGTTGCCACTGACTTTTCTAAAGTCATTATACTACCCTATTTCTATTCTCTTCTTATGGCATTCTTTCACAGACTGTCTTGAAAAACACCTGGAAATGGTTTCTCATTAGAAAGGTTTGTGCTAATATAGATGTGTCTGAGGAAGTGGGTTTTGATCCCCAAAGGCTAACTAAAATAAAATTGTTAGTCTTCAAAGTGCTGTGGTATTTTGATTTATTTTCATAGCTCTCCCTTTCTATTTGCAACAAGCAAAGACAAACTAACATGATTACATCTTTGAAAATAATACATTTTTCAGATATTTGTATCTTACTATTGACCACTACAAGATAAATCTCGACAAGTTCCTTTCTTTAGAACTTGGAAATATTAGTGTTAAAGCTAATTCATTAACATTCTATGCAGAACTTGATGTGTTTATAGTAATCATTTTAATTAAAAATATAATTTATATCTGTTACATTAATTATTAATAATGTGTTCATAACCTGCTTGTTCCAGTGTTTAAAACTGAGTAAAGACAGCCAAGAATCCTGCAAAATTAGCCTCCAAAACAAATAAAAGTCATTACTCAGGCTGGTAATATAATTGGCAATTAAGGAATTAAATAACAACCTTTAAATCTGTAATATTACAAAGTAGAGGTAACTATTTTTAATTAATTATTTCCAAACTCTGCCCTCTACTTGGTTTTTCTCTTTGTCAATAATGATACTAAAGAGACCAGTCCCACATGGATGGTAGTGACTGGGGTTATTGTTATTTATTTATTTATTTATTTATTTATTTATTTATTCATTCATTCATTCATTCATTCATTCATTCATTCATTCATTCATTCTATTTGTACCCCACCTATCTGGTCAAAACGATCACTCTAGGCATTACAGGTCTCACTTATTTTAAGTAGGCACTCAACTGGAACTGATCACTGATCACTAATTGATGGGTCTGCAGTATAGCTCCACACAGCAGGCAAAACCTCTAGAACAGAATAATTCAAAAAGCAAAGCTAAAAGCTTTACAGCTGAACATCTTGAGATAGCAGTGAAGGGGTGTGTGTGTGTGTGTGTGTATTTTGAGGAGTGGTTAGTCCTTTTGCAACAACTATCTATCAAGGAAAACACCCCAGAATCATTTATAATAGAATGTGCCAAAGTTTATGAGATATCACAACTGCTAATCTAAACAATTTTCATTTAAATTGGAATTATTGGCATTCACTGAAGAAACCAGCTTCCTCTATACCAGGAAAGCATAGACCTTGATATTATTAGCTGATTATTTGAGTGAAATTATAATAAACTACACTAATGTCTCAGATTGTTATTTCTGAGGAAGTGGGTTAGATCCATGAAACTGCACATTAAAATATAACTGGTCTTTAATGTGCCACAACATTGTTGTCTTTTTAATTTTTTCTTTTGTTTTTGCCTGATATACATTAATATTGCTGATCAAAATTGACCTTCTTTGATGTATAAATCTCTCACTCCCAGGGAAACATATCCCTTCAACTTCAACAGGGGAAAAATTGGTTCCAGCCAAAGTTAAGAACTTTTATGTATCTGTAGTAGGCAAGTTAAGAACATTATCTATCTCCCAGTCTCTGAAAACAAATCTAATGGGTTTTGAAGTGTACGTTTAGCTTTAGTTGAACTATGTGAGATTATTTAACCAGCTACTTTCCTTTATTTATTTGCACTTCAGAATGCAAGTCCCTTGATCTTCATAAGTGGTCATCCAATAAATTTGAGCAAGACACATCAGTGGGTTATTTTGCACTGCGTACACCATGATATCCATTGTGAATACCAGCCTGGCCTTGTTCATCAGCTGGAGAAGAGACAGCTGCACCTCCCTCCATCATACCAATTCCAAGGACATTATCTTGTCAGAATGGTGAAGACATTCAAGGGTTCAAAGTAGGCATCAAAAATTATTTACAATGTAAATTGTACTTCATCTTAATAGGGCATAGATGGAGGAAATGACACAACCCCTTTGACCAAGGATGTGTCCTATGACCATCTTGTACAGCTTTTTTGTTCAACACAAATCGCACTTACTTAGGTGTCAGTTTTACTGAACTCAGCGAGATTTCCAAGTAAATCTGTTGTGCTGGAAAGCACACAAGAAGAAGAAGAAATGGCCCTGAAAAAGATAAATAGTTTTCCCCTACAGACTCAGAGCAGAAAGCCATGGGACAAATCAGCCTTGCTGGCTGAAATAAGACCAGCATCAGCTTAAGTGCCCTCTTTTTTATATAGGAAGAAATAACATCAAGAAAGCTGCTCTTTGCCCCCCTCCCCAATCTAAAATATATATCATCCTCATCCTTATCATCATAATTTCTTCTTTAAAGTTTATTATTAGAAAGAAAGACAGAGAGACCCCTTCTCCTCCTTTGGCCCAGCAGTATGGACAGGCATTAGCAACACTACTGCAATGTCCTCCTTGGGTTGAGAGACATAGACACCATTGTCATCTTCTCCTCCTTCTCTTCTGAATGGGCAGGTGCAACCTCCTCCTCTGGAGGAGACATGTGGTTCCACTACCATAACACAAAATGGACGGCAATGCTAGCTTGGGCCGCCTTTGCACCGTACCTTGCAGTAATAAATAATACATTTATCCAGTTCTTAAGGTTTATAATCTGAAATTTGAGACAGAAAAGCAAAAAGCATTGGGAAAGAAGTGTGAAAGCAAAATTGGGCTCCAATTTGTAGTTGCAAGCTTTTCCTTTGGACAAGAAGTAAGTAAGCTAATTCTGTGCAGCTGTCCTTCCTCCAGCTGATGAAAAAGGCCAGGTTAGTCTTCACCATGATATTCTGCTAGGAAGATTGAAGGAGACCTCCAATGCCCTGAACAGCACTGACAAATATTGCTCCCAAATTAACTTTTCCAAGTTCTGGGCTATACAGTATATATGCTCAGGCAGACATCTATAACTTATTCAAAATTGGAGGGTTTTTTAAATTACCGTAGTTGCCTTAAGCATCTTTCTTGATGAATGAGTTTAAATTGTGTATATGTGTGTGTGTGCACCCAGGCACATATACACATGCAAATATGTGTGAGCAAAACATCTATACAAGTGACACTTATATCAGCATATATGCAGTAAGTTTGCATGAGCAAAACATTGTGATTTTTGAATAAGCAATTGTCAGATGATTTAGCTTTGTATAATGATTGATCTACTGAATTCTGTTAATGTAATCTTAAGTATGGAGACAAATGCAGAATAAAGAAAAAGAGAGATGATGAATCGTAACTGGAAATGTGGAATCTCCTCCCCCAACACAAATCTTTCTGACAGCAAACACTAAGCAATCAAGTCAATACACATTCTGCATTATCTCTATAGATTCTTTGGTATTTATTTATATATTTTTTTAAATGTAAATCAGCTGACAATCTGCAAAGGTGATTTTTTAAATTTTACGCTAGACATCATAAAAGAACCTCACAAAATCTTTTTAAATGGCTGTAAGCTGCAATAGCACTTGTAAGTGTAACATATTAATGCCCATATCTGAAAAACTAAGCAGAAGTATAATAAAAGGAAAATAGGCAGTCCTTTTTAAATCCTATGTTCATTTCTGAGAAGGCTGACTTCCAAACATGTTTCCTATGCAAAATACAGGAAACTTAAAATATTTTGTACACTGAACCCTTCAAATATCTAACAACACTTGATTATTGTTACATGATCCTTTCAATGGCCTCACAATATATGCTTAATTTTAAAAAAGCAATAATTCTGCAAAAAGTTGTTGGTTAGTTCTTGTCATAAAAACCCTACCCTTTATTATATGATTTTTTTTCATGGGATAATTCCGTAAAGGCAACAACAAGTCTTTCAAATAGCCAGATTCCGAGACTCTTCTGGATGCAGATATGAACCTATTCACTAAGAGATCAACAGTATATGCAGAAACAAACAACAGTCGATTCTACACACTAGAATTAAAATAATCCACAGATTACATAACACCAGAGTACGTAGCAGAACAAGTAGGGATGTTATTCCAGTTTCCCTGACTTATTTCCAAAGACATAATTTTCATGCTTCAACAAATGTTTTGCAGAGGAAAGGAATATTCAGAGTGAAAAGATGTTATAAGCAATATTAACAACAAATAAATGACACAATCTGAACATTCATGCATCTTAATTCTTTTTAGCTGTAGTCATTTAGGCTCTTCAGAGTAAATATTACTCTAGCAAACTCAATAAAACATACTTTTAAACAGCTGTATTCTGTAAATCTTCTTCATAGGTATAAACTGGCCTTTGTGTTGGCTTGCTCCCACATGCAGTGTACACAGGCACTCACAACCTGGCTGGTTGTCTATCAAGGGTGACAAGTCAGCCATTGTAAATTGAGCCCCATTTCCCCATTAGGCCCAAAGCTAAAATAGGGGATTGGTCCACCCAGAATGTTCATGCCTTCCAAATGAAACCACTGCAGTCTTCTCATTTTCCCCTTACACCTCTCCTCTCTTCCTTACTTACTGGGCACGGCCCTCCAACCTCTGCTGCCAACTTGTCTTTCCTGACTTTTCTCCCATGTGAGTTTAGGTTTTGTAAGTCACTTCAAAGTGACTTACCAAACATTGTAACATTGGTGACTTTTTCATTGAAAAAACACAGTATAGTCCTCCACCTTAGGTACAGACAAGATCCAAACCTGCATAGCTGCATCAAGATGGCCATGTTCTAGTGCTCTCATTCTCAGATTATGGGACTTTAGGACTAAAATATTTCACAGACTACTTCTTTTCACATGGCCCATGTCTTGATATTATTATTTTTATCGGAGGTCTCTCTCTCTAGGTCTCTATACCATCTGAGGTGAGGTGAGGGTAATCCAGGACAAGATATTTTCTGCTGCAGTTTCCTCCAGGCTTCAGGCTTATTTTCTTCTAGGGAAGTTTGCCTTGCGATTCTCTGTCTTTCAGCACCATGCAAAGCCTTTTTTTTTACAGCATTAAAATGATTCTTTAAATGCTCTTCTGTTGTGCATGAGCTTCTCCTTTCTGATTTTGTCCTGCACTTTATTGATCTTAAATCATATGTATTGTTTGAAAGTTCAGTGAACTGCCTCAGGAAATTTAAGTCTGACAAATCTGCTTCAATTAAATTAGGTGGCAAGTCAATTAAATTAGTGATAGATATGATTGCAATAGATATCTGAGGAGTGGGGAACCTTTGTCTTTTCAAATGTTTTGGGCTACAACTTTCACAGTCTCGCACTGTTGACCATGGTAGCTGGAGAGGCTGAGAAAATAACTTTTCCCAATTCTTCCAGACTTATACACACACTTTCATAACAACCGTATTCCACACGGATGTCCACTATGAGGGTCAAAGAGAGAGAGAGAGAGAAAATAATGTTATGTATAGAAAAATGATATACATATTTGCCCAAACAGGAGATGAAAAATAAGCTTCATCTCTCCATAAAGAATTATGTTCCTTACATACATACATACATACATACATACATACATACATACATACATACATACATACATACATACATACATACATACATACATACATACATACATACATACATACATACATACATACATACATACATAAGCAAAGAACTGCAATTGAAGATCTATCTAGTCTCTCTGTGTCCAGCTATTCTAGTAACAGGGTGTTGCATACTTGGAAATTAATTCAGCCAATTTTGAAAAAAGACTCTGGCCCTCATCCTAAACTCACCTACTTAAATCTCCCATGAAAATAAATGCTAAATCAATGTTGAGATCAATACAACATTCACAAGTAAGTGTATTTACAATTGCAATCTCTGTGTCATCATTCATCAAAGCGGAAGGTGGGTCTGAACAATTTTTTAGTATTTATACTTCTAGATTATGTCAGGTTTAGGGATAATTTATTCACAATGCTGTAAATATCTAGCATAGCTTTACGAATTACCACTGTGGATGCATACATTTTAAGAGACTCATCAGAAGTGGCTGGCCTCACAGTTTGTGCCAGGAGAATCCTACCAAACACTTCCCTATCCTCTTTATCTCAGACGATAATTTTTTAAAATTTATACTTAAAATAGAAATGGCATTTTCCAAATACACATTCAAAGTATCAATATATAGAAACAGGTTTTAAGTGACAACATTCCTTTAAAAAAACATTTAAAGCATGATATAAAAACAAGCTGATAGAACCTGTGACAACCTAGAGTCCTATGATGTGTTAAATTACAACCCCAATGAACCTTAAGATAACAGTGATGGCACCAAGAAAAGCACAGGCTGAGGCAGGCATTCCCGGTGTTGAGGTGATCTTTGTCTCACACCTTAGATTTTGGAGAGTGAAACAATGGCATTTTAACATGAATTCATTGAAAAACAAAACAAAACAAACAGAAGGCATAAGCAATGGGGTATGGTGGAACTACTTGTCTCTGACAGTGATCCTGTTCATCTGCCCTCTTCCACACATTGGCACCATCCATGTAAGGCTGAATCAAGAGATTTTGTCGCCAAGGCAAATGAAGACAATATTGCAGCTGCATTACATTCCACATACAGTTTGGTTGCTGAATCATACTCAGCGAAGGTGACAGGAAATCATCCTCCATAACATTTTGAGGGTGTATGGGTCACAGGATAGACCATGTGTTGCATGCAGCTCTTGATCTTCGCTACTCCTTCCTGTCTCTTAGCACTCACCATGTGATACAGGTACCTTACCTTACCTAAAAGTAGGCTTGGGTCTGCCTCCACTAGTGGGATACACATATCAATTCTCCAAAGGCAGAAATAGGGAACATTTGGAACTCCACATGTTGATGAACTGCTACTCTAATTAAGCCTCACCTTTGACCAGGCTGGCTAGGTTTGGTAAGAAATGGAGTCCAGGAAAATCTGGTGGACCAACTGTTGGAGGGATATAGGTTCCGCAGTTATGCTCCAAGGTTAAATCCCCAAAGAAGACTTTGTAACCCTCCAAAATACATGCAAAGTACAATTCTTCAAGTTGTCCGGCCATTTTGAAACAAAACACAGCCTGTTACCTACCCACAGGAATGATGCTGAAAGTCATGCAGCTAATCCAAACTGTTGACAGAATTGCTCCATTGACCTACAATATTTACATCTGGCTACCTCACAGTTGAAGCCTTGTCATGTAAGCACTTGCTATTTCTGCAGCACTTGTTTGCCTAGAAATTAAATCCTATTGTTTTGGATGAATGCCTAACCAAAGAGGATCCTGTCTCACTTGGGGAGTATTTCCCACTAAGTGAACACAATGAAGCATGCTCCAGGACTGCACAAATAGTTCCTTGCTTCAGCCGTGTAATCACGACAATGACTTAGTTACCCAGATGGTACACAGGCAACCAGATT
>NC_135784.1:278376927-278439427 GCF_051106095.1 Pogona vitticeps
TGAAAGAGACAGAAGCATTTGAAAAGCATTCGTCCTTTGAAAAGTGGATATATCACAGGATGCTAAGGATTTTGTGGACTGAGAGAATATAAACAATGAAGAAGTACTAAAGTGAATGAAAAAAACATGAGACTTTGTAGAATATCTGAAGTACAGAGAGGAAGAATACTCGGTTACATAATTACAAGCAGAAAGTACATACAGTATTGCTGCCGGTGATCATTCACAGTGAAACCTTTGGGCAAGGAAGTGCAGAAGGGAGAAAATCCTTGACTGAAAATGCTTAGTGACCAGTCTGAATGCAATATAGCATTTTTAAAGAAATGTTGCATCCAGCGGCAGAACTGTGACGGCATCCTGCTTCAGACAGGAGAAAAACAAGAACAGTAAGACCGAAATATCATTCTGCTTAATTAATAGAATTTTACTGGAGGGACTTTATTTCAGCTGAGGACATCTTCCATCTGTAGCCCATTTTTATAGCTTCTTAGAGCTGCACAATGCCTTTTTTATTGGTGTCACATACAGCACTGATGGTACCTGTCTGTCATGGGTTTGGAGGGAAAGTTCCATCCTATGGGGGAGTGGAAGGCGGGACATCAGGGGGGAGGAGCTGTACTGTATATATATATATTTGGGGGAAGTCCATCGTAGGAGAGCTGACGTGGAGAAGTGGAGTTGGAGTCTGTGGGTCAGACTGGGTACAACTGTTCGTCAGATAGTACATACCTGATAGGTTCAGGTTTCTATCTAGGTAGCCAGAACGGATAAGTTCAGGGTCTGTGCGTTACCTTAAAGTGTTCCGTGGGAACCAATCTGTTGTATGTGTATGATTGGGACTATCCCAAGTTCCAGTATCCTATTTACCTGATCCTTTTATTTACCCTGTTTGTTTTTCAATAAACCTTGTTCTCTTGTTTATTAAAATCCATTCCTGGTCTGGGTGACTTGGTAGAGCGAATGGTTGGTGGCAGCATAACTACAGGGTGGGATACTCCAGTAGGTCTGGGGTTGCTACTGGAGGGACTTTATTTCAGCTGAGGACATCTTCCATCTGTAGCCCATTTTTATAGCTTCTTAGAGCTGCACAATGCCTTTTTTTTATTGGCAATAGTAGAAACCCTCTGGCAGGAAACACCCCATTTTTACCTTGCATTTTTAGAATAGTGATGATAAAATGAGTAGGCGGGGGAGAACTATCTCTCAAGGAAAGGCAGAACATAAATGTAACATGTAAGCATCCCATTCTCTGAGTACCATTTCAGTGTTATATTTACTAGAGGAACCACATTGCAATCTTTAACATGTTTGTCCCCATAATAAATTAATTGCTTTGATACGATGCAAGATTTATTTTAAGAATTGCAGTTTATTTTAAGAATTGCACAATAGTAATACATGGTCCGCATACTCAAACCTATGGTTTTTCCAGTAGCGATGTACGGAAGTGAGAGCTGGACCATAAAGAAAGCTGGCCACCAAAGAATTGATGCTTTTGAACTGTGATGCTGGAGGAGACTCTTGGAAGTCCCCTGGACTGCAAGGAGAACAAACCTATCCATTTTGAAGGAAATCAAGCCTGAGTGCTCACTGGACGGACAGATCCTGAAGCTGAGGCTCCGATACTCTGGCCATCTCATGAGAAGACTCCCTGGAAAAGACCCTGATGTTGGGAAAGTGTAAAGGCAAGAGGAGAAGGGGATAACAGAAGACAAGATGGTTGGACAGTGTCATCGAAGCTACCAACATGAATTTGACCAAAGTCTCGGAGGCAGTGGAAGACAGGAGGGCCTGGCATGCTCTGGACCATGGGGTGACGAAGAGTCGGACATGACTTAACGACTAAATAACAACAACAAATACATGTGAAGTGCAGAACCTGTAAACATGTCTGTGTTTGCTGAGTAATTCTGGAAATTGTAACCCCCAAAAGTAAATTTCCTAAGTTCTTGAAAAGTGCTTTGAAGAGACTAAAACTGCAATTTCAAAGACAGTATGGGATAAGTTGATTACAGTGGGTCTCATTTTTGAATAAATATAATTATTAAATTACACATTATGATTACAAAGCAGTACTGTATATAATCTCTAACTGGTTCAGGATAGCCTGCTAGTCTGTTACAGCTGCATTGGCTACTGTAGCTAAAACAAAGAGTCTTGTGGCAGTAATCTGTTTAATGGGCCACAAAGCTCTTCCTCATTTTTACATGCAATGAAAGCAGGACTAACAGTTACTCAGTAGCTCATTGAATTGGAGCATCATGGCTGTGGAGCCAGGGATCAAGAATTCAGTTCCCCACTGTGCTCCACTGTGTGGCCTTGGGCGTATTACATTTTTCCTGGAAAAAGAGACTGGTGAATCACGCAGAGGTATACTGTACTTTATATCTAGCAAACCCTGATAAACCAGAATTTATTTGATGGCAGACAATTATTATTGCTAATAGTAATATTATTGTGAGGATAGAGACCATGTTATCTTCCAGATGCTAGTGTTGGATATGTTGGTTGGGGGTGATGGGAGTTACAATCCAAAAATATCTAGAGGTCACATGATCCATATCACTTACATTACAGCCTCTATTTCAGTTATGAGGGGCAATAGCTCCTACTGGCCTCTCTATCTTAACATCTTTTACTAAGGTTAGTGTGACTGCAATTATGTTCTTCAGGGCGATAGGATCAATGCCCTCCATAATTCTTTCACAATCTTATAATAACTTGTGTCTGCTTCATAAATTATTTAAAAGTATGGAATGCTTAACAAATAATGCATTCCATTCTTGCAGAGGGACATCACAAATCTTCTCTGTTCTTCCAGTTTTAGTCAGAGAAGGGAAAAATATTTTCTATACAACCTCCAGATCATCCTAGCCCCCTGAAAATAAATCTTGTTTTAATATGAGTGCTACTGATGTAAGCTCCTCCTGCAATAATATTTTAACACAGATTATCTTAAATGCTTGAAGCTGTACACTTCACATTTCTGTATGTATTTATTTGACTTATATCCCACCTTTCTCCCAAAACTGAGACTCAAGGCAGCAAAAGATCCCAGTGCTTCTTGAAACAACCCTGGGTATGATGCATCAGTGTTATTCATATCAATATATTTGCAGAAGGAAGGATGAGGTAAACAATAATGCCTAAGGCAGACTGGCTTTAACTTGCAGTTCACCAAACCAAATACAGTACATTTCATTATTAGCTATTTAAACAACTTGCCAGCACTGCCTCACACTTTTCACTTACAAAGGCTTTCTTTTGTGTCACTCTTAAAACGTTGGATTTATAACTGCCCAACATTCCTTCTGTGTCTGGGGAAAGGACACATCTTTTTAACTTGGTTGTTCAAATTGATTTTAATAATTTAAGGCTTTTTTGATTTATTGAAATACTGCACAGTGCTTCAGTGGGCTTCAGAAAGGAGGTATCAAAATATGTTTAATTGTGTGAAGTGTATTAGTTAATTGATTTAAGTCTATGTTCATCTCTCTTTTTCTCTGCTAAACCAAACCTGTAGTAACATAATAGGAGTCAACTTTAATATACGTTTAAGATATATGCAGAGTCAGTATAGCATAGTAGTAGAAATGTTGAACTTTTTTTTTTTTTAGGCATCCTTCAGTCTCGAAAGACTATGGTGTCGTGCTCTGTATGGAGGACTTGGAACAGCGTCTAGTGTGGCTGAAGAGGCCAATTCGAGAGTGGCAATCTCTTCCACACTGAAGACAAATCCAATCTGTCCCCTGTCCAGCTCCCTGGTTTTGCTGCTTTTGTGACTTCCTCTTTGCCTTGGCCTGCTGGACAAGGGTCTCTTCAAATTGGGAGAGGCCGTGAAGCACTGCCTGCCTCCAGGCTGAACAGTCAGATGTCAGGGTTTCCCATCTGTTGAGGTCTATTCCTACTTCCCGTGTTGTTTCAACGCTGTACGCGAAGCTGGAGTGTCCTCTCCAGAGCACAAAGCCTGGGTAAGATAATATGGAGGATAGGCTGTTACCCAGGCAGCAAATCCCCCCTCTCCACATCGCTGAAATAGTCCATTGGAAAGGCAAGAGCCAATACAACTGGTTCCAACGATGTCGCAGGAGTTGGCAGAACAGCACGAATTACCTCTGGGACTCCAGCTCCGGATTTTTCCTCGAGGTTGACTCCTGAAGCCTTTTCCATCAGTGGATATAGCCACAAGGCAGTGGAGGTTTGAAATCAGAGTTTTCCTTCTCCTAGATGGGTTGCCTTCCAGGGCTGACGAGCCCCACCTGCCCGGCCTGATCTCTAATAGCACAGAAATTTTTAGAGAAATGTTGAACCATAACTTGAGAAATTTTGCTGAGCCATAAAACTTATGCACAGGACCATTGTGAAGATAAAGGAGGGAAATAGGAGAGCTATGCATACTGCCTTGAACTTCTCAGGTGACATACACATGTAATTACTAAATAAAACAGATGTGAAATTCTAGACCCCGTGAAGTAGATTAGAACTTACACATGACGTGAACCAGACCTATAGAGATAGACAGCTGCTAAGATCCTGTGGGCCATATCTTTCATGTACCTTGGCAAGCTGCACTTGTCTCTCTTTTTTCAAACCCAGAAGTGACCTGGAGATTTCTGATTGTCATTTCTAGAACAGAACTTTTTTTTTTTGCATTGGGCCACAAAGGGTGTCTTAGAAGGCCACGTGTGTCCCTGAGCCCCTGTAGTACCTGTATCTCTTACAAAGTTTTTCTTTCTAAAATGGGTGAAACAATTAAGAGAAAGTCTGGGGGATTGTCGGTGAATAGTAGAATTGGAGTAAAGAACACTCATAGATTAGTGGGACAGTAAATAAAATAAAGCTAGGTTGATCTGAAAAAAAAAATGTTGCTGGAAATGTGGATCCTGAGATGGGAAGAGCTTAAGAGACTGAACAAAGGTTCTCAAGAGAGGAACCTGGAAAAAAGTAAAGATTAACCAAAATGTAGTTCCTTACCACATTTTTATCCCACCTTTTTTTCTCAGAAGCTCAAGGAACTCTATATGGTCTCTCTCCACCACTACCATTTTTATTTTCATCATAATCCTGTGAAGTAAGATGAAGAAAATAGTGATTGAGAGATTTGAACCACACTCCCTCTGGTGCTGCTGCAGCATTCTAACTGCCAAGCTAAACAGGCAGTTTAGATGAGGATTTTAGTAGACAGAGAAAAAGACAGATAAAGGGACAGACATTGAAATAATACATGGGGCGGGGGGAGGTCATGGAACTAAACATGGTCTAGGCTGGTGTGTGCAGCAGCCCTGTAGTCTGCTGCCTTTTGAGCAGCACCACTTTTTGGCCACTATCTGCAAGGCCTCTATGCTTTTGCTGATATTACATATGAACCTAGAGGCAAAATCTGGAGCTGGAGTCCTGAAGGCAGTTCGTGTCGTTCTGCCAACTCCTGCGACGTTGCTGGAACCAGTTGTATTGGCTCTTGCCTTTCCATTGGACCATTTCAGCAACGTGGAGAGGGGGGATCTGCTGCTTGGGTAACAGCCTATCCTCCATATTACTTTACCCAGGCTTCATGCTCTGGAGAGGACACTCCTTGATTCAGAGCATGTTACCATAGTCTCTCGAGACTGAAGGATGCCTATGCTATGCTATATATGAAGCACTTTGTGCCAAATCAAGGTTTCCCCACATGTGGTGAAACCTCTGTACACACGTATCAGTTAACACAGATAGAATCCTATCACATTCCTATGTTGGCTGGAGATGTGGAAAGTGGAGGGGCATGGTTGCTGTGTCAGCCATGAGTGGGTGGAGTAAGCCCATGTGGTTCCATGTCCTATTGACAAGTTATTTCAATGTGAAGGATAATCCAAAAACTTGCCAAATCTTCTCTTCTCTTTACTAATTATAAAAGCACAATCTTGGGCAGGGTGCTTTCTTAAAACAATATGTACCACTTTAATGCCTTTACTGAAGTATCACTTTTTGGAAGTATGCTTTGCAATTTTTTGAAACTTACAAGATTTTGTTGCTGTTGAAACCATCATAACAACCTTGTGGTATTTTGTTATTTTTTCCCATTTTACAGGGAGTTCAGTTCACTCCAGCAATAAGCACACATTCACAAGTAACTATTACTGACTCTTGTAGGATAAACCTTTAAGTATGGATCAAGATTAGGGTACCAGAATGGCATCTGCAGGCCATCCAGCAAATTCTTTTTTGAGCTCTGATCCGAAAGATAAAACTAAACACTGATGAGGAGACTGGACCAAACAGACAATAAATTAGCTTAATCTTAGCTGTCTGTTCTCTAGAAATCAAGTTATATCAGCTACCCATGTACAGTAACAGGTGAACTATTGGTGTCTCTAGTGAATTAATATTCCCAAATGAGCACATGGTGGTATATATCGCTTTCCCCTACTTTATTCTCACAACTGTCCAATGAGGGTAGGTCAGGCCAAGCAAGAGAGTAACTGTTCCAAGATCATCACCTGAGTGCAATGGCTAACTGAGGACTTCCACCTGGATGTCTTATGTTCCCAGACCAACACTACACTGCTCAATAAGGAATGTGGGGCAAAACCAATGTGACTCAGCCCCCCCCACACACACACATCACATAGTTCTCATTAGACTTTTCTAATGCATTTGTAACTATGTCCCCTGCTTGTCCTGCATTAATGGATAAATGTCAGTTTTTGCAGCATGATGATGTGGACAGGAAGTTTGGAGAGGTGAAAGCTACCACATATCTGTTAGACCCTTGTCCTTCCTGGCTTATGAATGCTGTCAGAGAGAAACTGGTTGAGTGTATAGGAGGTGTGATGAATGCCTCCTTGCTGCAGGGTAGGATCCCAGCATGCTTAAAGGAAGCAGTAGTAAAACCATTGTTGAAAAAGCCCTCCTTGGATCCCACAATACAGGAAAATTACTAGTCAATCTCTAATGTTCTATTCTTGGGCAAGGTTCTGGTTTCTCCGCTCTGGTGGTTTTTGGGTAAAATGAATTATTTTGATCCATTTCAATCTGGCTTCAGACCCGGTTATTGAATGGAGACTGCTTTGGCTGCCTTCTTAACCTACGCTGGGACCTAGATAGTGAGATTGTGTCTCTTGGTTCTGCTGGACCTATCAATCAGTTTTGATATCATCAATCATGGGATGGGACTTGGTGGCACTGATTTACAGTGGCTCCAGTCCTTCCTGGATAGGAGAACTCAGAGGGTGGTGCAGGGGGATTCCTATTCAACACCCAGGCCGTTGGTCTGTGGGGTCCCTCAAATGTCTGTTTTGTTCCCTGTGCTATGGAACATCTACACGAAACTGTGGGGTGAAATTGTCCAAAGTTTTGGGGTTCAGTATCACTAGTATGCGAATGACCCCCAACTCTATCTCTCCTTTCCATCTAAATCTGAAAAAGCTATATCACCTCTGGATCAGTGCTTGGTGACAATAATGGACCGAACAGGGTTAAACCTTAGTCAGCCAAGAGGCAGATCAAGGAATAGGGATTGAGCCTGTGCTAATGGGGTTACACTATCTCTGAAAACACAGATACACAGCTTGGGTATGCTCCTGGATTCATCTTCGAGCCTGGATGCCCAGATGTTGGCAGTGACCAGAAGTGCATTTGCACAGTTAAAACTAGTGCACCAGCTGCATCCATTCCTGGAAAGGTCTGATCTGGCCATGGAGATACGCGCCTACGTTACACAAGCTGATTACTGTACTGCACTCTATATGGAGTTGCCTTTGGAAAGGGTTCAGAAACTTCAGTAGATCCAAAACATTGCAACTAGATTGTTAACTGGGCTGGTTACAAGGATCATATAACCCCCTATTACAGCAGCTCCACTGGCTGCCAATCAATTTCTGGGCACAATTCAAAGTTCTGGTTTTAACCTATAAATTCCTTAACAGCTGGGGTCCAAGCTATCTCAAGGACTGTGTTTCCCTTTATGAGTTTGCCCAGTAGTTAAGATCATCAGGGGAGGCCTTTCTTTCCGTCTCACCACATTCACAGGTGCACTTGGTGGGGACACAGAACAGGTCCTTCTCTGTCACTGCTCCCAGACTCTGGAACTCCCTCCCACAGGAGGCTAAGCTGGCCTCATGTTTGCTGTCCTTCCACAATCAAAGACCTTTCTCTTCAGGCAGGCTTTCCTTTAAATGACTGGCGATCTGAGAGGGTTTTTTTAAAATGGATTGTTGTGCCTTGTTGTTTCTAAATGTGTTTTTATTGATTTTATTTACCATTTTATATATAATAGTTGTTTAATTGTTTCTTAATATTTGTATACATATTCTTTTTAGCTTTTAAATGTTGCCTTTTTAATTATGTAAGCCACCTTGCCTTTTCCTAAGGTGAAAGGCAGGGTAAAAATATTTTAAATAAATAAATAATAAAATAAATAAATGTTTAAGGAGCACCATAAACAAACTAATCATTTTAGAACAATGGCTAAAAAGCACAGGATAATTACTGTTCGTTAAAATCCTGTTTACAGATCAGTGGAGGTTTGCAAGAGTTGCCCATCCTTCATGAAGGAAGGGGTGATTTGAAAGAGACCTATCATCTTTTATCATCTTTTCTAACAGCTTCCAGGCCCTTTATAATCTTTGATGGCCTTAAAGCTGGGTGCACAAATTGTGCAAAAGAAGGAGAGAAATAATATTTAATTGTGTGAATGGGGATTAAATAAGTAGCTGTTGGATGCCCTGATTTCTATTTGATCAATAAATCATCAAGTGTCTTAAGTGTTTTATTCACTATTAAATTAAATGAAAAATACTTTAACCTGCCTCCCTTGTGTCAGCAGATAAAGCTAATAATATTTTTCGGTTATATTTCAATTTAGGTATTTAAGTGCATCAAACACCATGGGACTCTTTTTTTTCTTAGTATAAATAGAAAATGGTCTTCAAGTTTAAATGTGGATGAAATGTTTTCTAGAGGAAAGGGCTATTTGAATAGTCCATGTGCATGGATTAATATATTTAAATTGTGCACTAATAGGCAGCCAAGCCAATATGTTTACACTTGAAGGAGATTTCAGAGGGAGATGTTAGGCTTTGTGTGGCACAACCGGCAGCTTTTTAGTTAGAAGTCTCAGTGCTCAGAGCTACACTTTAAGTAACCTTTTCTCTAAATGTTTACCCTTTCCTTTTGTTTTCACCTCTAAATTAAGTTTACTTTTAACTCTTTCCACTCAGCCTTTCTTTCCTCCAGGCTTTTCTTAGCCTGACAGATTCAGATTAACAAATCTATCTGCTGTCTCTCAGGGTTTTCCACCACAAATATTATCCCCTCACATACCTTTGGAGGCAATCAATATACACACACTCCTGCATGTGAAAACAGCTCATCTCATAAACACATCTGGCATTCTTAATTCAGATCTTCACACTGGATCTTATGATCACGTTTTTTAGGAGGTAGATAAATATTGTTTCTGTTGTGTGTGTCTCCGTCTTCCTCCCCCCTATATACAGGTAGCCAATGATCAGAGTAGAGGGGCACATACCCAAATCTTGAAGCTTATTTCCTGCTCTTTCTACAAGCCAGTTATATTTTGTAGTATTGTTATGCTATATTATGTAATATATATTGTGTGTATGAAAGAGCAGCCATGAATAACCATATGACTATATGATACAGATCTCGTACATTATGATCAGATTTTTTATATATGGAAAACTACAAAATGCAGTGTATTGAATGAGGCTCAGAAGAAACAATCAATGTCAGATGTGATAAGTGAATACATGAGCCTCAAAACAGAGATAAACATAAAACGAGGTGGAATTTAAAATGTTTTTATATCTAACCGATTCCAAATACTGATGAATGATGAACGTGGAAGCAGAAACTTTATTAGACAGATAGATATCCGTGTTTCCCCTCTAGTGATAATAACCTGGCGCTGCCCTAAAATAGCGATCGAATGATATTTGCGAAGTTTAATTGCCAACTTAGCATCTCCGTCACACCTCCCAGCCCATTAGACTCTGCAGCCTCACCTGGTCCTACAGCCGAGCTCAGCGGCCTCAATGGCCAAAGCCTGATTATACAGCCAAGCCGCTAATTTAGCGAACCGCCCTTTATAGGGAGGACTTGATGGACGCCACACACCGGCGTCAGGCGCGCGCTCTGAGGCGGCGCTGGAGGCTCTCCTGCGGACGCCCCCGCGCCCCCCCTCCCGCCCCCTCGGCGAGCCGCCTCCCCGCTGAATGAGAAATGGGGAATTAGCCGAGGTGTGGGCAGGCAGGGAGCCGAGCAATTAGCGCCGACCGAGCGGCTTGCCGAAAGGAAAGAAAGAGGGTGCTCGGCGGCCGTGGGGGCTGAGCGGGGAGGAGCGCGCCCTGGCCCCGGCTAGGCCGGTCTTCCGCCGCCTGTCCTCGCCCGAGGACCTGGAAGGCCGGGGAAATTCGTGGCCGTATCGCTAGCCAGAGTTGTCACCTTCTCCCTTCAGGGAGCGGAAAGTGGAAAGTGCCGCGCTTAGGGCCGAAGTACAGTATTTTGGCCCATGAACGCGCCAAAGGCTTTCCAATGGGCTCGCGGTCGCTGAGGGCTGAGGGGGCTTTAGCCTGGTGCTCCCGTTGTGGTCCTGATTCCTCCGCCACCCTCACTCCCTCCCCCGCTTCCCCCGGCCGCTGGCATTTGAGCTAAAAGGAAAACCTCTATTGAGAGCTTGGGTCTCCAAGGAAATGGAATGGGAGCCTACATGTCTCCCAGGGGAAGTGGAAGGAGCAGGCCTCACGTTGAGGGATAAAGCACTTTGACGTCTCACGATCGGACACCGTATCTTCTGTATAGGGGCCAACTCACCGTTATTAATGAACGGCTTTTCTCTCAGTGTGGCCCTTAAGGAGCAGACAAGGCAGGCGGTTTTTAGCCTTGCGCCCCCCCCCCCCCCGCCTCATACACATTCGCTCATACAGACCCAGCAGAGTCGAGTCTGGAAAGAGCTATGCAGCAGTTTACGCAGCAGTGGATTTTTAATATATCTCACATATGTACTCATCTGCCCTCCAGACATAAATTTGGACAAATATTCCACAAAAAAGACCCTTCCCCAAGACTCACAAATATTTTAGGGTAAATATTTACATACGCTTACAGTGCACACTGTAAAGTACCCTAATAAACAACGTGCATCATGGTTGGAGTGGTTAGTTTTCTTTTCTTTGTTTATTTTACAGCATAAACCCTTTCATGCATCTGCTGAAGCTGACTACAGCCTGCAGAAGTTCCTGCCACTGGATTTGGCAGGAGCCAAAGACACCAGAAGACATTTGTTTCAAGAAGCCCCCCTCAGGGTTAATCTGTAGCAGTTCTGCATGTGTATGTGATAATGCATTTACTATGTAAGCAGATTTAAGTTGGTGTGTAATAAATAAATACACAATTATGCCTGCATGCATGGCCCTGGTGTGAATTTCTATAGATATAAAACACATCCTGGATCAGTATTCAAATTATGTGTATTGTACAAAAAGCACAAAATGCATCACAGAACATCTGTTTTTACACCCATTGTATGGGTTCTGAAATCCTTGGGAATCCCGAGTTATTGGTGCTGGCGATAATGGTTTTTTTTTTACCAAAATTTGAACCCAGCATTTCATCTGGCATGATACTCTGGCTTCATATATGAGAATGAGCTATACTCTTTGAAAAACCATACATGTTTTGTACATAACAGCTTCATAGTAGTATATTAGTTTCAGTCTCTCTCATGCACACGTAAGCCCACCCTATGCATATGTTGCCTATACTGACTCTCATCTGTTTCCATATGGGTTCTCCCTTCACACCATGGCACAAACAAATGTATATTCCATTCTTTGCACATAGGTATGAATAAGCACACTTAAGGTGTTCTGATAGGTGTGCAATTTTAATGTCAGATGTTCAGTTGCTGTTACTGTCAAGGAATGAAAACAATCTGATCTTGCTTCATACAAACATGCAATTTGTTGCTTCACCATATGTGCAGTTGTGGTCCATATGACAGCAAAGACTTGTTCTAACACAGTATCATTGTATGTCTGTTGCAGATACAGCCATACTACTCATACTAACCAGCTACCAATTAGTTACTCCAAGCAAGCTTAAGAAGAGGGGAATGTGCATACACTGCCAGAAAGAAGTACTAACCATATACAGTACTGTACACGGATTGCTAACATTTTCACCAGGCTGCCACCTATTGAATTTTTATTACTGTACATTTCTTTTCTCCCCACCCACACCAATTTGTGTATCAATATTTGCCCGTTAATACTTCACTGCACGTGTCTGATGAAGTGGACTGACATCCACAAAAGCGTATACAACGGATTTATTTTTAAGGTGCCCCAAGACTCCTTATTTTTGTTGTTCTTGCAACAGGTGCCTACTCTGCACCCCAGAAAATTAATTTACTGTATTTCATCTGTACTTCGCTATGCCGATATGAAGAGGTGTCATCATTTTGTGCTGTGTGTTTGTACGTTGTTGCTGATACCCATTTCTCCTCCCCTGGCTGCAGCCACAAAATAAATATTTGTATATTTCGGTGATCTATAGGTATTGTCTAAATCTGCCGGCAAAAGCGTGACTCTGCGGCTCAGCTTTGTTATGTGGTCCTCCTCCAGGCAGCCAGTGGAAGTCTGGGGTGCGCCTCTGGAGCACAAAGGATCTCAGGGCCAACCGAGGTCTTTCCCAGGCACATACCCGCTCCGACTCCTCCCGCCCTCGTTGGCCACGACGGGGAGACGGAAGGAAGGCGCTCAGACAGTAGCAAACCTGCTTCGCCGAAGCGCTCTCCCTTAGAGCTGCTGGCACGTTTCTTGGGAGTCTTTCGCAGGGACTCCGCTTTTGGGTAATATAGATTCCTCCCCCCCTCCCCTTCCCCGCGCGCGCCAGTTTCTTCCTTCTCCCCGCCTTCTATTATATATGCATCTGATTGGCGATTGTTGTGTTATTAATTGTAGCCGCGCCTTTGCTTGCTCTTTGCGAGAGCAGCGCTCTAAATTGGCTCTAATAAATATTAGCCGCTAGATTAGGCGAGGTGAAGCTGGCGCGGCGCTCCATTTTCGACCTGTAGCCTCTGCAAAGCCGCCAGTTCTGCGCCAGATTAGCCCCATCCATCCAGTGTCAATGGTTGTCTTGTTGAGAAAATCAGTGAGTAAACACGGCTGACAGAGAGGGGGCTCAGCTGATTACTCATACAAATAGACTGCAAACTCCTCCAGGAGAAGCTGTTTCCAGAGATGGGTTTCTCGCATTGACAGCGAGGCTTCTCCCAGGATCGTGTGTCCTGCTGTTCCCACTTTGTCCTCCATCAATCACACAATTGTGTCCGGGATGTTTTATAGAGTCACTTAATATCCCTGCCTTCATCTCTATTCACTTAGAGAATGATCTGCCATAAGGGGAAAGGCTTTTCCTCTCTCTCCTTCTCTCTCTCGCTCTCTCTCTTTTCTTCAGAATGGGACGCAAGACAGAGCCGGAACACAATAGCCTTCAGCGTGGGGAAACGCAGTCAATCGGGGCAGCCAAAATACGTATAACATATACGTACACCCATACACATGCACATACACGCATACGGGCATGAGATATTTTATTTCCACTAAGCTTTGTGATTTAAATGCCCCCCTTCTCTTATTGTCTGGCTTTATTAGACGAACTCGCTAGCCCCTTTTAGTCATCTGGGAAAGTTTAGATGGGGCAGAAAAGGATTATGCCTGAGAAAGGAAATAAAAAATGCAGTTTGACGCGGAAGACAGACAGACATGAAAATTATACTTAGAATAGGGTAGACTATAAGCACGTATCGATCGAAGTTTTCGTTTCAAGTTAATGAACTGTCTTGACTTTAACCGATTAATGGCCCAATTAACCGCTTAATTTAAATGTTGCTGAATCTCAATAGCAGAAGCAGGCTGAAACTTTTATACTGTAGGGAACAGTCTCCGTTCTCCTAAATGACACAAGAAAATGACGTAGGGTTTCCTCTAAACAAGAGCTGAAGTCCGCCAAGCGACAATACCACCAGCATTATACACCTCCGACTGAACAGATTTGAGCATTGATTTCTTAAGCACATTTATTCGTAAACTAGGTTCATTGAAATTAATTGCAATGAGCTAGAATAAAACACACCATCTCTCTCTCTCTCTCTCTCTCTCTCTCTCTCTCTCTCTGTGTGTGTGTGTGTGTGTGTGTGTGTGTGTGTGAGAGAGAGAGAGAGAGAGAGAGAGATGGGCGGGCTATAAATCAAATAAATAAATAAATAAATAAATAAATAAATAAATAAATAAATACATACATACATACATACATACATACATACATACATACATACATACATACATACATACATACATACATACATACATACATACATAAACGGGCCAGTCCCAGTGGAAAGGATCTCAGCACACCAATCCAAAATAAGTTCCGATCCGATGGTCTTGTTTGCAAATAAAAATTTATTAAGGATCAAGCCCCAAACATTAAAATAAGCGGCTTAACTCATTAATTGGGTTTTGGTAACCCCTTAAGCCATATTCGTCAGTCTTTTCACACGTAGGGCTGCCCTCCCAGACCGGAAGACCTGATTTAAACTGGTCTGTGGGCCCAGCAAGTGAAAGCCAGTAGCCTCTAGTGTAATAATTCAACCCAATGGAAACAATGAGCTGAGATTTAGGAGGGTAACGTGCGTTTGTGAATCGTTTGTCGCCCCCAATCCTTGGCTTTGCTAAACGCTTTTCTGACTATCATTACCAACATTTTGTAAATCCTATTTTCCCAACTTAAGCAGGTTACGGGCCTCTTTTCTCCCTAGCGTGCATTCTCTTCGCTCCTGCTGTGTCGCACACTCGTTCTTGTTGTCATATTCAAATATCACGGTCTCTTCAGCTTTCCCTTGTAACCAGAGGAGAGGCCAGCCGGTGTAAAGACGGCCTTGATGGTGGAGAATTTTAAAGACAAGCGAAAGAGTGACAAGGTATTACAGTTGAAGTGCCTCATCTGCAAATTAGATTGCTACACAATTAATCAGAAAGTTAATTAATGAGCAAGTTACTAATTAGGACAATTTAAAACCGATGCTTATAGAGTCTTACCTTTTAAAAAACTAAAATACCAGTCAGTTAATTGGCCCATACCTTGGCTTCATAACTCATCACCAAGGTTATAACGCTACAGATGTTTTGTTTATTATGTAACACAGGGCAATTATGTCAGTATTATATTGGGCGCATCGTGAATCAATCTTGAACTTTTAAAAATCCTTTTAAAGGCTTATATTTCTTAGAATAATAAACAGAGGAGTCGAGGTGGAAAAGATCCGACAAAGTCTCAACGATCTGGAACAGAACTCTAAGATGTTATAATTCACATTACCAAGCCACATCAAACTGAAGTAAAATGTCAACACTCCCACTGATATTAACAAGTGCTTCAAATCGCATCGCACAATATTTACTTGGGAGAGATTCGTAACGCTTTTAATGGGATTCCCATCTAAGTGTGTTTAGTACTGCAGCCATGCAGTAAAATCTTGTATGTTTTATTCAGAATTTAAATCACACTTACTCCCAGGTAAAAGTTACTCTGATAAGTTCAGTCAGATTTACTCACAGATAAGTAGGGGTAAGGTGGGCATCTCAGCCACTAGGAAAAACTGATAATATATATGATAATTTGTTTTTAATTTTGTTAAATATTGTCTGTTTTAAAAGTATTGTTCCCACCACTTCTAAGATAAAATATAAAAGAAAGAATAAATCAAAACATGCTGAAAAGATGAAATCCCTTTTTAATTGATAATTCTTATCAATGTGGTGGGGGCGAGGAGTTGACGAGTTAAAATAAATATCCATGTGTGACCAGAGTAATTTCTACCACCCATAAAGGAGTTTTCTTATAGGTCTTTAAGGCAACCCATAGAAGAAATTAATATTGTTACAAAATTAGGGCAGAAGGCAGAATCAGCTAGGATCGTGTGCGCCCCCAAACTGAGAAAAAATTCTATTATTGAGGGGGGAGGGATACAACAGAAAAGTCAATTTATTTTGAATAGCGATAAACCTGCGACTTTCCAAGAGAAATTGCGGGCAGTATTACCTTTAAAATTCAGATAAACTCGACAAAGTGAGGGTTTGCACGTCCGCGCCAAACCGCCTTCAGTAGAAAATGACCTTTCTTGTTTTTAGTGGAAGGAGCAAAGGAGCGCAGGCGCTGCTGCCGAGTTACCTCTGCATTTACTATGTGGCGAGTTGCAGGCATGACAGCCCCTATTGTCTGTTAGGTCCCCAAATACTGATTAATTCTGCGGACTGTAATGACCCAGGTGTGTGCGCGCATCTTAAACTGTTCCACACTCCTGTCCGATCCTCTCTCCCTCCTTCACTACCATCAGACCTTCCTTCCTCGTCTTCTTAAATACAGAAGCCAAGAAATAACGACATACAGCCATTTTATTTTTACTCTTGAGTTCTCCCATTGATATCAATGGGAATGGCATTAGCGTTAGAAAGCAATTAGCTTCACTACGGACCAGAGCTGGAAAACAAACACGTAACTCTTTGCCTTTTGGATGTTTAGGGCGGTATCTTAAAAAAATCCAGAGCTAAATAAGATCATTAGTCACAAGTGGAGTAGACTGGGTACCCAGTGTGGCCTAATGGGTAGAGTGATGAACTAGGACTCAGGAGATCTGGGTACGATTCGCCTGCCCTGCTATGAGAACTCAGTGGAGGGTCGGACCTGGTAACTCCACTCCTTAAATACCTCACTCGCCTTGAAAACCCTATTAGAGCTGCTATATAAGTCAGTTCTAACTTGACGTTACATAACAACAGAATAGGCCCACTGAATAAATGGGACCTGTTAAGTAAAAACCTATTTAAGCCCAAATGATGCAATACGTCCAACTCTGTTTGGGGCTAACAATTGGCTTTAGTCTTAGGTTCTTTAATATAACTGCTTTATGCGTGTTGAAAAGTTGAGAGGTTAAGCCTGTTGAATGAAGTCATACGAATGAAACTTAATTTGTGTATACAGTACAGTATTTAGAAGTCCAAGATATTTCATTCTTTCCCCAGTTGTGTCTCCTTTTCCCTAGCACAAACAACTAAATTCACTGATTCTTTTCTTGCCCAGGACATCCATACATTCTCAAATAGGACTAGTCCTAACGAAAGCAGACTCATTAAATCAATGGTATTTACATAGGTGTTGACTCAATGTTCAGCAGTTGATTCAATGAGTCTCATTTGGGACCAACAGTACGATACTGGCCTCTCTCAACCAAGTAATCCCCTAAACCGCCTATGTGTTTGTGTGAGACTGGGGGGAGGGGGAGAGATATATAGGTTTATATCCAAATTAAATATTCTTGACTGACAGGTAAATTGGACGGCAGACGGAAGAGCTGGGCCAAATTACTTTATGAGAGTTTTGGGCAATATGCACAGTCGATTACCAAAGACACCAAAATTAGAAGTATTTTAAAGAGCTTATTTCATGTTCAGGATTAATTCACAGTTCTTTAGCTGTTGTATGGCGTACCATAACGCACCAAACTGCTGGTGGCAATCTCATCTTCACCACTGAGGAGTACATAACGTAATTTTTAATGAAGAGGTTCCTGTACTACGTTATTAGCAATAAATCTACACTATTCTTTGTTGGTTAAAATCATTATCATCATCATCGCTATCATTACTGAACTCATTATTCTTATGTTACTATCCGAGTAGATTTATGATAATACCAACCATCACGCCTGAGCTAAAGAAGGTGTAAAGGTTTGATTAATAGCTGCTTTCACGTTTTAATACTCGCCATTTCCTCACTTTTTAAAAAATAAATAAGGACCGCAATAATTACAGGAGGTAATTGTTGTTCTTCTTATATGGTGTCTGATCAGGCGCATCTGGGTTTCTCTTAAAATTACTGGTAGACACAGTGCAAGATCAATGTAAAACAGAGCTTGGAAAAATAACCTGGATTTATTCAATAACAAAGATAATTGAAAAAGTAAATATGAAAATAGGGGTTGGGGGAGAAGAGAAAGAATTTCCGCATAGAAAGATCGGAGGCTTACTGGGTGTACCAACCACCCGAGATCAATGGGGGGGGGGGGGGGGAGAGAGAGAATATATTTGATGGACGACCAACTCCCTCATCCACCCCACCGCCCCCCAACAACCGAGATTGTATGTGAGCGTGTCAGGTTCCCAGAGAATTAAAGAGCTAGATTGCGGAATGGTTTAGAGAGGAAGATATTATTGGACTGTCTTCGTCACTTTGTCTTTGCACACATACATGATGCACACAGAAACAGGTCTAGATACTCTGGATGACTCGCCATCCATCCTCGCTGGCGTTGAATTACCGAGAGAGAGAGAAAGAAAGAGAGAGAGAGAGAGAGAGAGAGAGAGAAGCAGGCTATGGAGAGAAACAGAGGGGGCGCGCACCCGCCCGCACACGCACGCGCGTTATCTGTCCCTTAAAGGTTACACCGCGCTCTGCTTCGCTTTGTCTTCCTCGTGCCCTTTCCTGGCAAAAATGGAGACATCACATCCTTGCCCAGCCCCGGCTCAGTATTTATGAAGGTTTTCTGACAAATAGGCAGGCTGGCTACGCATGGGTGGCTGCCTTCATTCCGCACTTGGCTTGTTTACATAGGACCAGCACCATTTCCACGGATTAAACAAATCACCGCGAGAAGGAGACATTTATAATCCGCCAAACGAGGCCACGGGCAGTTAAAGCGGGCACGAGCGCGCGGGTGTGCGTTGCGGGCTGCGCTTGCAAGCAAGAAAAATCGTGTCCACGGCCGGGGAACTGACCTTTTCCTGAGAGGGTAACTCAGGGGTATACCGAGATAAATACAAGTTATATACAATAGTGCACGCTTATGCGCTCATTCACACAGATATGTATACAAACACGTCACCAAGTATTCAGTTACCGTATAATCACGTTTAGGCATTTTCCCTATTTAAGGAATGTTCAGAGAAATGGACCATAATAAATTATTACACGAACATAGCAGGTCAATGTCAGTCTATTGCTGTATTCACATAGCACAATATACAGCACATTTTTACGTGTAGTTGCATCGGTAACTCATCGCTTACATTAAGACTCTCACAAAGTAACCGTAATTCAGTGCATGAAGAACTATTAAAATTAGTTGGGTTAAAGATTATGTAGTTCTGTGCGGGATTGTGCCCACTTAATTTTTTATTTTTTTGTGTGTCATTTATCTGCCATATTAATTCTGTACATAGGTATTCATCAAAATGTATATGTATGTGTGCCTGTCTAAACCTCACCGGATGTTAAACACATAATTGTCATGGTGTACAATTGTGGCTAGTCTAACCACAATGTCTTACTATATATTTAAAACGATAAAGGCATGCACAATAAGGATGTAAATACATTAATGCATGCAGGCAAGTCCATATTTTATAGTATCAAAAGGCCTTATTCTATTTGAATTAGGATTTTTAACCAATTTAAAGAGTTGTCAGGAAGGGTGTTATTGCTGATTGGGATTGTGGTGCTGAACCGATTCTTTCCAATTTATATAATGATGCTGAGACAAACTGTAAGTCAGAAAGTATAGTTTTCGCTTTCATTTCCTTTCTTGGAGAACCGCCAAAGGCCGAACCTAAGACTCTTCTGTTCAGGCAGTATTTTTGACCCAAGTTAATAATATTTCTAAGGTGTTAATTTTAACGTGAGGTTTATTTATTTATTTGTAATGTAGCGTCTTTTTAACATATAAATTGGATTCTTCTTTTAAAATGGACCACTAAGGACAGAAGTTTTAGAAGGGATAGCCGTGTTAGTGTGCGCTAACATATAAGGCAAAAACAAAAGAAAAATAAAAAGTAAAGAAGACAAGAACGTTGCCACATCTTGTTCACGAAAGCTCACATTAAAATATAGCAGTTAGTCTTTAACATTTTTGTCTTCTTTATTTTTTATTTTAGAAAATGGAATGCATATGGAAGACAAGATGAAGGATTTTACAGGTATCCAAGCAGCCTGATCGTAAACATATTTACTTAAATTGAATATCGAGCCGAAGAGAGTTTAAGGGAACTTGCATTATTCCGAGAAATGTGTGTTAGAGATTGAAACAACCCTTCCAAAATAATAATAATAATAATAATAATAATAATAATAATAATAATAATAATAATAATAATAATAATAATAATAATAATAATCCTTTAGAATGGATTAAGACGGTGAATAGGATAACGGACAGGACAATTTGTACAGCCCGCTACCCTAAGCGCCATTGAGTTCAGTGGGACGTATAGGATTGCAGCCTAAGTAGGAAGTCGAGAGCATCAGCATTTGCTGGAGGCGCTTTGGCTGCTTCCCCAGCCTGGCGGCGGGAGAGGAGTCGTTATGGCGTCAGCACAATCCCATTCAAACCACGTTAGCTTCACAATCTGTTATTGCCACCATTCACCCGGAAGTATAAATGTAAGAAATTCTGAGGTATTTCTCCGCTGCCACCTCCGCCCAAGGCAAACCCAGAACGCTTATATTATGATTTCTCTCTGCCTCTCGCTGGACTAGGAATGATCAGGAAGAAGCCATGACAGAAAATGTCGACCTTCCTTTTCTGTCAACTAGCAGGGCGGCTGGCGGCGGCGGCTGTTGCTTGCCTTTCCCTCCTCCTCCTTTTCCCGGTGCAGCTGGTGGGATTTTTTTTAATGACACATGTCAGCTACCTCAGGCAATGGGAGCGGGAGGAGGAAGGAAATTCCCCACAAAATAGCAATGGTTTCGAAAAAAAGGATCACAACAAAAATATTGAATAAATTCCCTTTTAATTTATTTGATCATTCCACATTACGGAGCTATGAATTGCTCAAATTTGATAACAAGTACTCAATTCAACTCATTATGTAAGTTAAATTAGACTTCGATAAAATTTCAGTGGCGCGCAGTGGTTCCTAAAATGAAATGTAATTTGTGCAAGAATTTGTTGTATCTGTCACAAATATTTCCAATTAGCGGCCGTAATTATTTGATAGTTTCTGCAATTATGGCTTAAACGGGTGAATTTGGGACTGTGGAGGACCCTAATTGGCCTAAATTTGATATTTTGCATATTTGCATAATGAGGAAATTGGTAGAAAATTGTGTTCATTCATTTGTGAAAAATCCTATGAATTTTATGAATTTGAAAGCTCTGTTTGTGCAGACTGTGACTTTGCTTGCTGATCCCTGAGGAGCTCGCGCTGAATGCTTGAACGGGCAGCGCGCCAACTTCTCCACAAGGAGGAGAAAGAGGGGGGAAGGGAAAGGGGGAAGAGGAGGAGGGGAAAAGCCACGGCCGCGCGCGCCAAACAACGGAAAATTCTACGCATGCGGTCTAACGCCAGGCTTGTCATCAGCAGGCTTGCGAGGTAGCAGCCGTTTAACGCTCGCGCGCCCTGTCCTGTAAGGCGGGAGCAGCGGCGGTCGCAAGACAAGTGTCTGCTCCTTTTTTGCCTCCAGTCCAAAGGCAGCCGGTGGGCGTAAACGAAGAAAGGCGCCTAGTCCTCACCGAGGCTAAACCGCTGGTGGAAGCTCGTGCGCGCGCATTCTACTCAAGCGCAATGGCCAAACGCTTCCCCTTTCCGGAGGTGCGTTTGTGTGTGATCTATGGCGCTGTCAGTTGGAAACTGTTAAAAGAGAAGCCAAAGCCTCGGCTTTTAAGATGCCGGTCCAGCAATCCCATTCATCATTGCATCGTGGCGGTTTTAACGTCCCGCGCTTCGCTGGGGTTAACGTCTTAACAACTCATTTGACACGAGCCAGAGTTTGGATCAAGCCCAAGGAGGAAAGGATGTTCTGTCCTCAACCCCGGCTCTGAGGGAAAAGAAGAACAAGCAGGTTTCTCAGAAAAGGGACCTTTGTTTCGAGGAAGATGGCACAACCAACAAAGACGAACATCAAATTATTTCAGTTACTCAGTATAGGAAAAACTGGATTATAGAACACGTAGGGATTGTGGACTAAATTTGAAATCCCAAATTCAAAAATCATTGTTTCAAAATTTAGGAGAAGGAGGTGCTTATATGCAAAGTACATCCAGGGAGAGCTTCTGTCCTTGTTTTTCTCTTTATTGCTATTCACTACTTTTCCTCCTTCCAGCTGTACCCAGTCTTGAAGCAAAAAGAAAATTGTAGTGTTACTGCAGGATGCCTTACTTTAGGTGGAGAAGTTAGGGTGTTTGTTGACCCATCAAGTAAAGGTAGAGCTATCCCAAGTCTTTGTTGCCTGACAAAACAGTGGATGCCTCATCACCTCGAGGTGCACAGTGCAAAAGTCTAGCAAGTTTTGGGGGGCAGTAGAAAGTAGAAAAGTAGTAGAAAACTCCCGAAGTGCCTCCTTTTTTCTGGATTTAAAAATGAGGTTCCTGAGGCATCTGCTTCATTCTGCCTCATGTGTTACATCCTGCTTTAAAATTATATTTAATGTTCAGCACAGGATTGTAGATAATAGAAAACTAGAACTAGAAGGGATTGCTTGGTTCATTGAATCCAGGCCCTGTCAAAGTGGGAACTCCTTACCTATAGCACCCCTGCCAGGTGGTCAACCTCTGTTTAAACACATCCCATGTTGAAGAATTCGCTACTCTATGAGGCAATTCATTCCATTGTCAGATAGCTCTTGGTGCTAGGGCATTCTCCTTAATGTTGAGCTGAAATCTCTTTTGATGTAATTTAAATGCACTGCTTTGGCTTCTACCCTCTGCAGTTGCAGAAAACAAGTTTGATTCATCTTCCACGTGACAGTCCTTCAGATAGTTGAACATGGCTGTCATATTGCCTCTCAGTCTTCTGTTCACCAAACTAAACATGCTAGCTCATTCAACTAGTCCTTGTAGGGCTTCATATTAAAATCTGTTTATTTGTTTTTTTTAAAATCTAATAATTTATTGTGCTTTCAACTGGTTTGGGTCTCATAATTGGGAAATAGGTAGCTGTAAGGCTAGAGGTGAGGGCAAGGTGCCTCTCACAGGAGTGCCGTACCTCCCTCCTTCAGTCGATAAGGAGAGTCAAACCCCACTTATTCCCCCGCCTATTTATGTATTTATTTACAATATTTTAGCCACACCATTACCAGTAGCTTCTGGGCAGCGTACAACAATATTAAAACTTAAAAATATTAAAAACATTTAAAAAGACAATATAATATATATACTAAAACAACTTTTAAAACATTAATATTAATAAGTCCTGCTGCTCATGTGCCCAGCTAGGGAATACTGTTTAATTAAAATGCTGGCTAAACAGCGAGGTCTTTGCCTGGCGCCAAAAAGCCAGGAGTGTTGGAGCCAGGCAGATCTCTATAGGGAGGGCATTCCAAAGTTGGGGGGTAACAGCCAAGAAGGCCCTATTTCAACATGCCATCCCCCTCACCTCTTTCAGGGATGGCACCTTCAGAAGGGCCTCTTGGCCTGATCTTAGAGGACAGGCAGGCTCATATGGAAGAAGGCGGTCCTTTAGGTAACCAGGTCCTAAGCCGTTTAGGGCTTTATATGTCAAAGTAAGCACTTTGAATTGGGCCCGAGCAGCAACCGGCAGCCAGTGTAAATTTTTCAGAACCATCATGATATGAGTCCGTGCGGCAGCGCCACTTACCAGCCGCGCAGCCCGGTTCTGTGCCAGTTGCAGTCGTTGGACTGTCTTCAAAGGCTGCCCCAAGTATAGCGCATTGCAATAGTCCAGTCTGGTTGTTACTAGTGCATGAGTGACTTTTCAGGCTCCGCTCATCCAGGTAAGGGCGAAGTTGATATATTCTCCGCAGCTGTAAGAAGGCACTCCTGGATACAGAGTCCACCTGGGCTTCCAAGGAGCATCCCCAAGCTGCGGACACTGTCCTTTAGGGGGAGTGTAATCCCGTCTAAGGCAGGGAAATGGCCCTTTAACCTATCTGGCGGGGCACCTACCAGCAGCACTTCTGACTTGTCTGGATTGAGCCTCAGTTTATTGACCCTCATCCAGACCATTATCGAGTCCAGGCACAAGTTCAGAACGGTGACTGCCACACCTGGATTGGTAGAGAATGAGAGTTAGAGCTGGGTGTCATCAGCATATTGCTGACTCCTCAGCCCAAACCTCCTAACGACCTCCCCCAGCGTTTTCATATAGATATTGAACAGCATGGGGGACAGTATAGAGCCCTGAGGAACCGCAGGACGCAAGCACCATGGATCAGAGCTACTGTCCCCCAGCATCACCTTCTGGACTCGATCAACCAGGTAGGAGCGGAACCACTGTAAAACAGTGCCTCCGATTCCCATCCCAGCCAATCTGTCCAGAAGGACACCATTGTCGATGGTGTCGAAAGCCACTGAGAGGTCCAGGAGAATCAACAGGGATGCATTGCCCCTGTCTTTCTCCCGGCAAAGGTTGTCGAACAGGGCGACCAAGGCAGTTTCCGTCCCATAACCCGGCCTGAAACCCGATTGAAATGGATCTAGATAATCCATTTCATCCAGGAGATTTTGGAGCTGCTCAGCCACCACACATTCCAACACCTTTCCGAGAAAAGGGAGGTTTGCTATTGGTCGATAGTTGTTCACTAGACCTGGGTCCAGATTAGGGTTTTTTTTTTTAGGAGTGGGCAAATCACTGCCTTATTTAATGGGGCAGGGACCACTCCCTCTCTTAACGAGGAATTGATGACCTCCAGGATCCAGGTGCGAACTCCCCTGGCAGATTTCTTTATTAGCCATGATGGGCAAGGGTCGAGTTGTATAGTGGTGGCATGAACTGATCCAAGCACCCTGTCCACATCCTCAGGTCGTAACAACTGAAACTCATCCAATAAATTATGACATAAGTCCGGAGCACTGGACACAACCATAGGCTCTGCATCAACAGTGGAGTCCAACTCTTTGCGAATCTGAGCAATTTCCCCCTCAAAGTGTGTAACAAATTCGTTACAGTGAGCCACCGAGGAGTCCAGGAGTCCATTGAACCATTAGCCTAGGAAGATGAAACAACCTGAACCATGTTGGATGGTCAAGCAATCTAGATGTAAATTTCTAAAGGGGAGGGCCTTCAGCACACAAACTAGCTTGTTTGCTTGTTTGTTTACATACTGACCAATTAGAGGGAGCTTCCCTGCTGCCATCTGAGACCTCCTGGGGGGTCCCTTTTCCTAACCGTTGGGGTGAAAGAGCATAAAAACATGGAACATGGCAGTATGGTAGAAGTTATATTATTGGACACTATTGCATCAGAGTGTAGTTTCTTCATGGAAGGCCTGTCTAAATAGCCAACTTTTTAGTAGCTTTTTAAATGTGCCCAGTGAAGGGGCCAGGTGGACTTTGGGCGGAACAGAGTTCCATAATTGTGGCACTACCACCGAGAAGGTCCAATTTCTAGTGGTTGTTTTCCGGGCCTCTCTCAAGGTCAGAACTCTCAGCCGTTCTGCCTGCGACAATCTTATAGGATGGGCAGACCTAACTAGAAGCAGATAATTTTTGCCTTATATGGTGCAGATAATTTTTGCCCTATTTGGTGCAGCTAACATGAAATCTTCCATGGTGCATGTTGAGGGGCATAGAGTGCATTGACATAGGTGTAAAGTTGCCTATTCTTTTAGACACTTGCAAAGGACTGTCAGTGCAAACTCCCATTTTCTTAGGTTCACTTTGGTTGCCAATTCCTCTCTGTGGCTTATTAATTGACTTCCAGGTAACCTAGTTTTCTGTGTGATCTGGAGCTACAGTTTCCTTGAGTTCCTTTCATTTTAAGAGGTGGTTAATTCTTTCTTGATTATAGTTCTGGCATTCTCTGATGTTCTTTCAAGATTAACAGATGTTTTTAACAAACTTTTCCTTGATCTTAATTTGGGAGTGGTAGGATGGTAGCCAAAGAGTGCATAGACATTAGATATAAATGCTTTGATACTTTCACTATTAGCTGCTACCTGTCTCCATATGTCATTGGGTGCAATGTCTGCTAGGTAATTGATCTGATCAGTAGGAGTTGGCTTCAGGAACCCAGTCATAATTCTGTAGCTTCCATTGAATGCTGTGTTTACCTATTTTACTTGGGCTTAACTATACCAATGGGTTGGTCTGTTCACCTGCATGAAGGCAACGCTGTAGTTCTCAGTGTTTCTGGTTGTGCACCTTGTTTGGTTCCCAATAGCTTTTAAAGAATGTTGTTCCTTTTGCTTTCTATTTTGGTAGTAAGTCTTATAGGTCAGTATACAATGTAACACCTAGGTACTTGGAAGCAAAACAGTTGGACATCCTTCCAGCTAACCTGAAGTTTGTAAGATGCCACCTTCATTCATTAGGCATCCTTCAGTCTCAAAATACTATGGTAATGTGCTCTGTATGGAGGACTTGGAACAGTGTCTAATGTGGCTGAGGTGGCGAATTCGAGAATGACAATCCCTTCCACACTGAAGACAAATCCAATTTGTCCCCTTTCCAGCTCCCTGATTTTGCTTCTTTTGTGACTTCCTCTTTGCCTCGGCCTGCTGGACAAGGGTCTCTTCAAATTGGGAGAGGCTGTGATGTAATCCTGCCTCCAGGCTGAACGCTCAGATGTCAGGATTTCCCATCTGTTGAGGTCCATTCCTAAGGCCTTCAGATCCCGCTTGCAGATGTTCTTGTATCACAGTTGTGGTCTCCCTCTGGGGCAATTTCCCTGCACTAATTCTTCATACAGGAGATCCTTTGGAATCCGACCATCAGCCATTCTCACGACATGCCCAAGCCAACATAGACGTTGCTGTTTCAGTAATGTATATATGCTAAAAATTCCAGCTCGTTCTAGGACTACCCTGTTTGGAACTTTGTCCTGCCAGGTGATACCAAAAATGCGTTGGAGGCAATGCATGTGGAAGGTGTTCAGCTTCTTCTCTTGCCATGCACAAAGGGTCCAGGACTCACTGCAGTACAGGAGTGTACTCAGGACACAGACTCTATAGACCTGGATCTTGGTATATGTCGTCAGCTTCTTATTGAGCCATACTCTCTTTGTGAGTCTAGAGAACATGGTAGCTGTTTTGCCAATGCGTTTATCCAGCTCAACATCTAGAGAAAAAGTGTCAGAGATGGTTGAGCCAAGGTACACAAAGTCATGAACAACCTACAATTCTTATGTGGAGATAGTAATAGAGGGAGGTGAGTCCATGCCTTGGCCCATGACTTGTGTTTTCTTCAGGCTGATTGTTAGTCCAAAGTCTTGGCAGGCCTTGCTAAAATGATTCATGAGTTGTTGGAGGTCTTCAGCAATGGCTGCATCATCTGCGAAGAGGAAGTCTCGTATGCATTTCAGTTGGACTTTGGTCCTTGCTCTCAATCTAGAGAGATTAAAGAGCTTTCCGTCTGATCTGTTGCAGTTCCAAAAGCATGCTTCAGCATGACAGCAAAAAATATCCCAAAAAGGGTTGGTGCGAGGACACAACCTTGTTTCACTCCACTTCAGATGTCAAAGGGATCTGATGTTGAGCCATCAAAAACTACAGTGCCTTTCATTCCCTCATGGAAAGATCTGATGATGTTAAGGAGACGAGGCGGACATCCAATCTTGGGAAGTATTTTAAAAGAGCTGTCCCTGCTAACCAAATCAAAGGCCTTTGTGAGATCTGTGAAGGCCACAAAGAGTGGCTGTTGTTCCCTGCATTTCTCCTGCAACTGACTGAGGGAGAATACCATGTCAGCGGTGGATCTATTAGCTCGAAATCCACACTGTTATTTTGGATAGACTCTGTCTGCAAGCACCGGGAACCTCTTCAGCACAACACAGGCAAGCAGCTTCCCTACAACGCTAAGAAGAGAGATGCTATGGTAGTTATTGCAGTCACCCCTGTCTCCTTTGTTCTTGTACAATGTGACAATGTTTGCATCCTTCATGTCCTGTGGTACTCCACCTTCCCTCCAGCAAAGACGAAAGACTTCATACAGTTTGGTGGTGATGATCTCTTTACAGCACTTCAGCACTTCAACAGGGATGTTATCCTTCCCAGGTGCCTTGCTGGAGGCGAGGGAATCCAAGGCCGCTTTTATTTCTGCTAAGGTTGGTTTGCTGTCCAACTCTTCCAAGACAGCGAGGCACTTGATGTTATTTAATGCTTCTTCAGTTACTACATTCTCTCTGGAATATAGCTCAGAGTAGTGCTGCACCCAGCGTTCCATCTGCTGTGCCCGTTCCTGGATAATCACACCTGTAGCAGACTTCAAGGGAGTAGATTTCTTCTGTATTGGACCTAAAGCCTGCTTGATACCATCATACATTCCTTTGATGTCACCTGTGTCCACTGCTATCTGTATCTGAGAACAGAGCTGAAGCCAATAATCGTTGGAAAATCTCCTGGCAGCCTGTTGGACTTGGCTACTAGCAGCTTGAAGAGCCTGTGAGTTGTCCTCACTAGGACAGGCTTTGTATGCTGCTACAGCTCTCCTCTTATCCTCGATGGCTGGCATCAGCTCCTCCGAATGGGCTTTGAACCAGCCGGCCGTCTTTTTGGTCTTCTTGCCAAATGTGGACAAGGCAGTGTTATAAACAGTGTTCTTGAAACGTTCCCATTGTTCAGGTGCATTTGCATCAGCCGGGCCTGGAAGGGTTTCCTGAAGCACTTGGGCAAATTCCTCCACTTTTCTTTGATCGCAAGTCTTGCTGATGTCAATACGTGGTCTTCCTTCCTTTTTCGTGTGATATAATCTCTTTGTTCGCAGTTTTACTATACTACACACCAGGGAGTGATTGGTATCGCAATCAGCACTCTGGTAGCTGTGTGTGATCGTAATACTAGGAAGGCTAGAACATCTAGTGAGGATCAAATCGAGCTGATGCCAATGCTTGGATCTTGGATGTCTCCAGAAAACTCTGTGTTGAAGCTTCGTACTAAAGAATGTGTTGCTGACACAAAGACCATAATAACAGCAAAACTCCAGCAAGTGTTGGCCATTTTCGCTCATCTTTCCAATGCCAAAACGGCCTAGACAAGTGGGCCAAGAATTGTGATCAGCACCAAGTCTAGCGTTAAAGTCTCAAAGAATGAACAGTGCCTCTCTTTCAGGCATTTTTTGATAGTAGCTGCCAGATTGTCATAGAATTTGTCTTTCACTTCTGTAGTGGATGACAGTGTTGGAGCATATGCACTAATGAGGGTGACTGGTCCTGCTGATAAGTGGAGCTGCAGAGACAGGATTCTTTCTCTCCCTGCAGTAGGTGGAACAATGGATCTCAGAAGAGTACAGTATTTCTGACCAGAAAGCCAACACCATATTCCCTGGTCTCATTCGATGGTTTTCCCTGCCAGAAGAATGAGAAGCTTTTTTCTTTGACAGATCCCGAGTCTGGCAATCTCGTCTCTTGCAGAGCAACAATGTCATCTGCAGTCTACTCAGTTCCATGTCAATGACAGCTGTCTTGAGCACATTGTCTGTTTCCTGCAGGTCGTCAGGAAAGCCGTAGTCAGAAAAGCCAGGGGTCATTGTCTGTACATTCCAGATGCCCAGTTTTAGGGCAGAAGTGTTCTTATGATTGTTGCATGGTGCACAGTTATCGATCTGCTTGTCGGGTTTCACCCTAAACCCCACGCACCTCATGAGGTTAACAGACCATGGTGAGGTAGCACCTTACTGGCTGGGGGCTGCCCAGCTTAAGGCAGGCGGTAACTACCTAGTGAGGTGCAATGACCTCTCCCACCATCAGAAGTAGCCCCTGGCATCATGCTCTACACCAATCAAGCGAAGACTTATAACTGGTAACTGCTACTTCCCGTGTAGTTTCGACGCTGTATGCGAAGCTGGAGTGTCCTCTCCAGAGCACGAAGCCTGGGTAAAATAATATGGAGGATAGGCTGTTACCCAAGCAGCAAATCCCCCCTCCCCACGTCGCTGAAATAGTCCATTGGAAAGGCAAGACCCAATACAACTGGTTCCAGCGACGTCGCAGGAGTTGCCAGAACAACACGAACTGCCTCCGGGACTCCGGCTCCGGATTTTGCCTCGAGGTTAATTCCTGAAGCCTTTTCCATAAGTAGATATAGCCACAAGGCAGTGAAGGTTTGAAATCAGAGTTTTCCTTCTCCTAGATGGGCTGCCTTCCAGGGCTGACAAGCCCCACCTACCCGGCACTGTCTTATACGGCTGTACATATTGAATAAAATTCAATAATAAACAGCAAATAAACATTGAACAAGAGAGCAAACAAACCCCAATTTGAACAAAATATGTACACCGTCTTATATGGCTGTACATATTTTATTCAAATTGGGGTCTGCCCGCTCTCCCATTCAATGCCCATTTCCTGTTAATTATTGGATTTTATTTTATATTGCTGATGCTCTTATTGTAGGCTCCCCAGAGTAGTGGCCTGGTCACTAGATGAGCGGGGTAAAAGTTGAAATAAATAAATACATACATACACATGCATGGATACAGAAAAAGCAGGCAGTAGTAATCCCATTTTTGACTTAACCATTAGTCACCCTTCCTCCTCATTGCACACAAATGCTTTAAATGACCCAATGAGATTTATACCTTGAGGGGAAGGAGCTGGGGTGTGGCAACAGCCGCTTCCACCGATCTGCCATGTGGAAGAGCAACCCGCTGGGCCGTATCCTGCAGCGGGCAGGCCCCGTTGAGGAGGCCCCTGGACACCAGCGGCAGGGATCCCGAAGCAACCAGAGAGAAACCCTGAGCCAGGGAGGCAGAAACAGGCAACATGGCAATGCCGTCCAGGCCCGGCGACAAAGTGGCAGCTTTGACAACACGGCAGTCCGGCGACCTTCCACGACTACTTCCTTGCCAAGCGACGGGCAAGGCACCTTGTCCAGCAGTGCTATTCTCGGGAAATGCGTGGCCACAACCACCTCCAGCGGCCGGCTCACCTTTTCGCACCCGATCTCTGTCCCCAGCTTAGGCAGCCTCCGGTCTAGCTGTGGGTACCCAAGAGTCCTAGAGTCAGGGACCGGTTCTTGGTTGAGAACGGAACTCTTTCTACCCAGCTCCCTTCCTTCAGAAGTCACCATCTTAGTGAGCAGATGAAGGAGACTCTTGGACCACGCAGGAGCCTGGCCTCAAAGCTAGGAAACAGATGGGTTATAAAGTGCAAAATCCTGTCCATGCACGCAGAACAGAGAACTAAACCTCTGTAGAAGGGACATGGTGGCACTGCGGGTTAAATTTCAGAAGCCTCCGTGCTGCAAGGTCAGAAGACCAAGCAGTCCTAAGATCGAATCCACGCAACGGAGTGAGCTCCCGTTTCTTGTCCCAGCTCCTGCCAACCTAGCAGTTTGAAAGCATGCAAATGCGAGTAGATAAATAGGTACCACCTCGGTGGTAATGGCGTTCCATATCTAGTCACGCTGGCCACATGACCATGGAAACAGTCTTCAGACAAATGCTGGCTTTATGGCTTGAAAACGGGGATGAGCACCGTCCCCTAGAGTCGGACACAACTGGACAAATTGTCACGGGAAACCTTTACCTTTAAAGATACTTTGAATACCTGTGGCCAAGTCATTTATTCATATATTTATACATCTTTCAGGTGCTTTCAAAAAACCATGGAGAGACTATATAAAGAAGGGGAAATATATTCTATCAACATCCTTTCAACTGATGGTGTTTTTTGTATTTGTGTTTTTTAGTGGCTGACATTGGAGAAAGTGTCACCAAAACAATGTGGGATGTTCAGGAAGATGCAGCAAACTGCAGGAAGTTAATAAGTGAACCAACCCAATTATATGTAGACCCCTTTGGTTAAGACTGAACAGGCAAGAAGCACAGGAAAGAAGGAGAATGACTAGTTAAGATGGTCAAAACAACTCTCAGGACTCCTGTGTGCTGATGGAAAAAAAATTAACATTTTTCCATAGTGAAAGAGTTATGAAATATCATCTCCCTGGCTTTATTAGTTACCGAGGCTTTCTCATCGCCTCCAAATCAACAGAGGACCAATCCTTGTCTTTCTCATGGTCCTTGTCCAGTAATGTCCCCCTGAGCACACACGGTGATGCCCCCTCCGTCATCACAGTACAGTGATTGTGATGCCTCCTGAGGTCCTCAGTTAAGATGCACTTATTGTTCTGAGTGGGGGCAGGGCAACCAAGCTTACTAGTCCATTTTCTTGGGATGTAAAAGGTATGTCAAGCTCATGGGTCCAAGCAGAGCAGGGAAGAGCAGTTCCCTGATGGATTGGAGGCAATGAGAAGGACTTGGTAAGATAGTGGGGAAGTAACAGAAGGCACACATTAAGAACACCATTTCCAAGAGGTAAGTAGCACATCTTGGCGTAGGTTACCAAGGAGGAAGAAGCCAGGAAAACTGTTGCGAGACTCTCAGCTAACTGACTATTCCTTCTTAACACATTAATGAGATATTGCCAGAAAACCATGTGTTTTCCTTGTTCTTTTGCTCAGGTTATGGATGAAGACATTGACGCAGTCAAAAGGGACCCACCATGCAACGGATGCCACGGAATCTGCCTCATGGAAAACTATGCCATAATATATTTATTAATCTTTGAAGTGCCATAATGACCAGGTCAGAAACTGACGGGGGACAATATTTAGTGTGCTTGAAAGCACTTGACTTTGTGTTTAACATCCATTCTGGTTGCCTTCATTCTCCATAAGCTGAGGTGAACATTTTTATCTTTTTATATTATTCGAATGTCATACTTTGCTGCTGGTTTTTAATTGTTTCATTGATGTTTGCATGAAAGTTGTAATTTGAAAAAGAGTGAGAAATTAAAATAATAATCATGATGTCTTAATTTATTTTATTTCCTCCATTAGGATATTCCTACAGTTGCTGATTTGTTACGGCATAGAAACTGTGCTGTAAACTGTATATAAAACAGGATTTTGCAATATGGACCACTTTTCACTTTGAGGTAAGAAACACTTTATTTCAGATATCTTGACTGTACATTTGGTCTGAAGAAGGAAAATATCCAGTACATCAGGAAATTATTCCAAAACTTGAAATGCGACGAAAAGGCGATTCAAACAAGAGATTTGTGGGAACTCCAAAGCTAAAAGGAAAGAGGGGAACACAATCTAAATAAGGTGGTTGCTGACAAACCAAGAATCAGGTAAGCCTTCCAGCATATTTTCAGTGCAACTGTGACCCCCCCCACACACACATTTCTGTATCATTCAAGAGACAGCAGGTGGCTGTGAATACATTCAACTTGGGCTAGATCACTTTTACAATCAGGTAAGAAAAATACCTCTCCCCCCCCCCCCCCAATATTATCCAGCAGACCATTGACGAGTCTTTTTTGCCTTCGGACCATGATCATTGAAACTGACAGCAAACACTGAATAATTTCCAAAAGTGAAAGGGACCTGCTGTCTTCCGAGTACAATCTATTAAACTTTCTACATCATCTTAGGGTAAGTCACTCACTTTTCGTATCAGGTAAGAAAAATAACTCTTGTTCCCCAAATTATCCAGCAGACCATCAAAAGGGACCTGCTATGTCTTCCAAGGACGATCTATTAAAGTTTCTGCATCATCTTGGGGTAAGTCACTCACTCTTCTTCCCCAAATTATCCAGCAGACCATCGAAAGAAACCTGCTATGTCTTCCAAGTACAATCTGTTAAGGTTTCTGCATCATCTGGGGGTAAGTCACTCACTCTTGTTCCCCAAATTATCCAGCAGACCATCGAAAGAAACTTGCAATGTCTTCCAAGTACGATCTATTAAAGTTTCTGCATCATCTTGGGATAAGTCACTCACTCTTCTTCCCCAAATTAATCAGCAGACCATCGAAAGAAACCTGCTATGTCTTCCAAGTATGATGTATTATTGTGTCTGCATCATCTCGTGGTAAGTCACTCACTCTTGTTCCCCAAATTATCCAGCAGACCATCGAAAGGGAACTGCTATGTTTTCCAAGTACAATGCATTATATTTCTGCATCATCTTGGGGTAAGTCACTAACTTTTGTTATCAGGTAAGAAAAATACCTCTTGTTCACCAAATTATCCAGGAGACTAATGAAAGAAACTTGCTATGTCTTAAAAGTACGATCTATTAAACTTACTGCATCATCTTGGGGTAAGTCACTCACTCTTGTTCACCAAATTGTCCAGCAGACCATCAAAAGAAACTTGCTATGTATTCCAGGTAAGATCTATTAAAGTTTCTGCATCATCTTGGGGTATGTCACTCACTCTTGTTCCCCAAATTATCCAGCAGACCATCGAAAGGGACCTGCTATGTCTTCCAAGTACGATCTATTAAAGTTTCTGCATCATCTTGGGTTAAGTCATTCACTTTTGGTATCAGGTAAGAAAAATACCTCTTGTTCCCCAAGTTATCCAGCAGACCATCAAGTCTTTTTTGCCTTCAGACCATGATCAGTGATACTGATAGAAAGCACTGAATAATTTCCAAAAGCGAAAGGGACCTGCTATGTCTTCCAAGTATGAGCTATTAAGGTTTCTGCATCATCTTGGGGTAAGTAACTCACTTTTCGTATCAGGTAAGAAAAATACCTCTTGTTCCCCAAGTTATCCAGCAGACCATCAAGTCTTTTTTGCCTTCGGACCATGATGAGTGAAACTGACAGCAAACACTGAATAATTTTGAAAAATGAAAGGGACCTGCTATGTCGTCCGAGTACACTCTATTAAAGTTTCTGCATCATCTTGGGGTAAGTCCGTCACTCTTGTTCCCCAAATTATCCAGGAGACCATCGAAAGGGACCTGCTATGTCTTCCAAGTACGATCTATTAAAGTTTCTGCAACATCTTGGGGTAAGTCACTCACTTTTCGTATCAGGTAAGAAAAATACCTCTTGTTCCCCAAGTTATCCAGCAGACCATCAAGTCTTTTTTGCCTTCAGACCATGATCAGTGATACTGATAGAAAACACTGAATAATTTCCAAAAGCGAAAGGGACCTGCTATGTCTTCCTAATATGCTCTATTAAAGTTTCTTCATCATCTTGGGGTAAGTAACTCAGTTTTCGTATCAGGTAAGAAAAATACCTCTTGTTCCCCAAGTTATCCAGCAGACCATCAAGTCTTTTTCGCCTTCGGACCATGATGAGTGAAACTGACAGCAAACACTGAATAATTTTGGAAAGTGAAAGGGACCTACTATGTCTTCCAAGTATGATATATTAAAGTTTTTGCATCATCTTGGGGTAAGTCACTCACTTTGGTTACCAGGTAAGAAAAATACCTCTTGTTCCCCAAAGTATCCTGCAGACCATGAACAAGTCTTTTTTGCCTTCGGACCATGATGAGTGAAACTGACAGCAAACACTGAATAATTTCCAAAAATGAAAGGGACCTGCTATGTCGTCCGAGTACACTCTATTAAAGTTTCTGCATCATCTTGGGGTAAGTCCGTCACTCTTGTTCCCCAAATTATCCAGGAGACCATCGAAAGAAACCTGCTATGTCTTCCAAGTATGATCTATTAAGGTTTCTGCATCATCTTGGGGTAAGTCACTCACTTTTGGTATCAGGTAAGAAAAATACCTCTTGTTCCCCAAGTTGTCCAACAGACCATCAACAAGTCTTTTTTGCCTTTGGATCATGATGAGCGATACTGACAGCAAACACTGAATAATTTCCGAAAGTGATAGGGACCTGCTATGTCTTCCAAGTATGATCTATTAAAGTTTCTGCATCATCTTGTGGTAAGTCACTCACTTTTGGTATCAGGTGAGAAAAATACCTCTTGTTCCCCAAGTTATCCAGCAGACCATCAAGTCTTTTTTGCCTTCAGACCATGATCAGTGATACTGATAGAAAACGCTGAATAATTTCCAAAAGCGAAAGGGACCTGCTATGTCTTCCTAATATGCTCTATTAAAGTTTCTGCATCATCTTGGGGTAAGTCACTCACTTTTCGTATCAGGTAAGAAAAATACCTCTTGTTCCCCAAAGTATCCTGCAGACCATGAACAAGTCTTTTTTGCCTTCGGACCATGATCATTGAAACTGACAGCAAACACTGAATAATTTCCAAAAGTGAAAGGGACCTGCTGTCTTCCGAGTACAATCTATTAAACTTTCTACATCATCTTAGGGTAAGTCACTCACTTTTCGTATCAGGTAAGAAAAATAACTCTTGTTCCCCAAATTATCCAGCAGACCATCAAAAGGGACCTGCTATGTCTTCCAAGGACGATCTATTAAAGTTTCTGCATCATCTTGGGGTAAGTCACTCACTCTTCTTCCCCAAATTATCCAGCAGACCATCGAAAGAAACCTGCTATGTCTTCCAAGTACAATCTGTTAAGGTTTCTGCATCATCTGGGGGTAAGTCACTCACTCTTGTTCCCCAAATTATCCAGCAGACCATCGAAAGAAACTTGCAATGTCTTCCAAGTACGATCTATTAAAGTTTCTGCATCATCTTGGGATAAGTCACTCACTCTTCTTCCCCAAATTAATCAGCAGACCATCGAAAGAAACCTGCTATGTCTTCCAAGTATGATGTATTATTGTGTCTGCATCATCTCGTGGTAAGTCACTCACTCTTGTTCCCCAAATTATCCAGCAGACCATCGAAAGGGAACTGCTATGTTTTCCAAGTACAATGCATTATATTTCTGCATCATCTTGGGGTAAGTCACTAACTTTTGTTATCAGGTAAGAAAAATACCTCTTGTTCACCAAATTATCCAGGAGACTAATGAAAGAAACTTGCTATGTCTTAAAAGTACGATCTATTAAACTTACTGCATCATCTTGGGGTAAGTCACTCACTCTTGTTCCCCAAATTGTCCAGCAGACCATCAAAAGAAACTTGCTATGTATTCCAGGTAAGATCTATTAAAGTTTCTGCATCATCTTGGGGTATGTCACTCACTCTTGTTCCCCAAATTATCCAGCAGACCATCGAAAGGGACCTGCTATGTCTTCCAAGTACGATCTATTAAAGTTTCTGCATCATCTTGGGTTAAGTCATTCACTTTTGGTATCAGGTAAGAAAAATACCTCTTGTTCCCCAAGTTATCCAGCAGACCATCAAGTCTTTTTTGCCTTCAGACCATGATCAGTGATACTGATAGAAAGCACTGAATAATTTCCAAAAGCGAAAGGGACCTGCTATGTCTTCCAAGTATGAGCTATTAAGGTTTCTGCATCATCTTGGGGTAAGTAACTCACTTTTCGTATCAGGTAAGAAAAATACCTCTTGTTCCCCAAGTTATCCAGCAGACCATCAAGTCTTTTTTGCCTTCGGACCATGATGAGTGAAACTGACAGCAAACACTGAATAATTTTGAAAAATGAAAGGGACCTGCTATGTCGTCCGAGTACACTCTATTAAAGTTTCTGCATCATCTTGGGGTAAGTCCGTCACTCTTGTTCCCCAAATTATCCAGGAGACCATCGAAAGGGACCTGCTATGTCTTCCAAGTACGATCTATTAAAGTTTCTGCAACATCTTGGGGTAAGTCACTCACTTTTCGTATCAGGTAAGAAAAATACCTCTTGTTCCCCAAGTTATCCAGCAGACCATCAAGTCTTTTTTGCCTTCAGACCATGATCAGTGATACTGATAGAAAACACTGAATAATTTCCAAAAGCGAAAGGGACCTGCTATGTCTTCCTAATATGCTCTATTAAAGTTTCTTCATCATCTTGGGGTAAGTAACTCAGTTTTCGTATCAGGTAAGAAAAATACCTCTTGTTTCCCAAGTTATCCAGCAGACCATCAAGTCTTTTTCGCCTTCGGACCATGATGAGTGAAACTGACAGCAAACACTGAATAATTTTGGAAAGTGAAAGGGACCTACTATGTCTTCCAAGTATGATATATTAAAGTTTTTGCATCATCTTGGGGTAAGTCACTCACTTTGGTTACCAGGTAAGAAAAATACCTCTTGTTCCCCAAAGTATCCTGCAGACCATGAACAAGTCTTTTTTGCCTTCGGACCATGATGAGTGAAACTGACAGCAAACACTGAATAATTTCCAAAAATGAAAGGGACCTGCTATGTCGTCCGAGTACACTCTATTAAAGTTTCTGCATCATCTTGGGGTAAGTCCGTCACTCTTGTTCCCCAAATTATCCAGGAGACCATCGAAAGAAACCTGCTATGTCTTCCAAGTATGATCTATTAAGGTTTCTGCATCATCTTGGGGTAAGTCACTCACTTTTGGTATCAGGTAAGAAAAATACCTCTTGTTCCCCAAGTTGTCCAACAGACCATCAACAAGTCTTTTTTGCCTTTGGATCATGATGAGCGATACTGACAGCAAACACTGAATAATTTCCGAAAGTGATAGGGACCTGCTATGTCTTCCAAGTATGATCTATTAAAGTTTCTGCATCATCTTGTGGTAAGTCACTCACTTTTGGTATCAGGTGAGAAAAATACCTCTTGTTCCCCAAGTTATCCAGCAGACCATCAAGTCTTTTTTGCCTTCAGACCATGATCAGTGATACTGATAGAAAACGCTGAATAATTTCCAAAAGCGAAAGGGACCTGCTATGTCTTCCTAATATGCTCTATTAAAGTTTCTGCATCATCTTGGGGTAAGTCACTCACTTTTCGTATCAGGTAAGAAAAATACCTCTTGTTCCCCAAAGTATCCTGCAGACCATGAACAAGTCTTTTTTGCCTTCGGACCATGATGAGTGAAACTGACAGCAAAGACTGAATAATTTCCAAAAATGAAAGGGACCTGCTATGTCTTCCAAGTATGATCTATTAAGTTTTCTGCATCATCTTGGGGTAAGTCACTCACTTTTGGTATCAGGTAAGAAAAATATCTCTTGTTCCCCAAGTTGTCCAACAGACCATCAACAAGTCTTTTTTGCCTTTGGATCATGATGAGCGATACTGACAGCAAACACTGAATAATTTCCGAAAGTGATAGGGACCTGCTATGTCTTCCAAGTATGATCTATTAAAGTTTCTGCATCATCTTGTGGTAAGTCACTCACTTTTGGTATCAGGTGAGAAAAATACCTCTTGTTCCCCAAGTTGTCCAACAGACCATCAACAAGTCTTTTTTGCCTTTGGATCATGATGAGCGATACTGACAGCAAACACTGAATAATTTCCGAAAGTGAAAGGGACCTACTATGTCTTCCAAGTACGATCTATTAAAGTTTCTGCATCATCTTGGGGTAAGTCACTCACTTTGGCTACCAGGTAAGAAAAATACCTCTTGTTCCCCAAGTTATCCAGCAGACCATCAAGTCTTTTTTGCCTTCAGACCATGATCAGTGATACTGATAGAAAACGCTGAATAATTTCCAAAAGCGAAAGGGACCTGCTATGTCTTCCTAATATGCTCTATTAAAGTTTCTGCATCATCTTGGGGTAAGTAACTCACTTTTCGTATCAGGTAAGAAAAATACCTCTTGTTCCCCAAGTTATCCAGCAGACCATCAAGTCTTTTTCACCTTCGGACCATGATGAGTGAAACTGACAGCAAACACTGAATAATTTTGGAAAGTGAAAGGGACCTGCTATGTCTTCCAAGTATGATATATTAAAGTTTTTGCATCATCTTGGGGTAAGTCACTCACTTTGGTTACCAGGTAAGAAAAATACCTCTTGTTCCCCAAAGTATCCTGCAGACCATCAACAAGTCTTTTTTGCCTTCGGACCATGATGAGTGAAACTGACAGCAAACACTGAATAATTTCCAAAAGTGAAAGGAACCTGCTATGTCTTCCGAGTACGATCCATTAAAGTTTCTGCATCATCTTGGGGTAAGTCACTCACTCTTCTTCCCCAAATTATCCAGCAGACCATCGAAAGAAACTTGCTATGTATTCCAGGTAAGATCTATTAAACTTTTTGCATCATCCTGGGGTAAGTCACTCACTCTTGTTCCCCAAATTATGCAGCAGACCATCGAAAGAAACCTGCTATGTCTTCCAAGTACAATCTATTAAAGTTTCTGCATCGTCTTGGGGTAAGTAATTCTTGTTCCCCAAATTATCCAGGAGACCATCGAAATGGACCTGCTATGTCTTCCAAGTATGATCTATTAAAGTTTCTGCATCATCTTGGGGTAAGTCACTCACTCTTGTTCCCCAAATTATCCAGGAGACCATTGAAAGGGACCTGCTATGTCTTCCAAGTACGATCTATTAAAGTTTCTGCATCATCTTGGGGTAAGTCACTCACTCTTGTTCCCCAAATTATCCAGCAGACCATCGAAAGAAACCTGCTATATCTTCCAAGTACGATCTATTAAAGTTTCTGCATCATCTTGGAGTAAGTCACTCACTTTTCGTATCAGGTAAGAAAAATACCTCTTGTTCCCCAAGTTATCTAGCAGACCATCGACAAGTCTCTTTTGCCTTCGGACCATGATGAGTGAAACTGACAGAAAACACTGAATAATTTCCAAAAGCGAAAGGGACCTGCTATGTCTTCCAAGTATGATCTATTAAAGTTTCTGCATCATCTTGGGGTAAGTAACTCACTTTTGGTATTAGGTAAGAAAAATACCTCTTGTTCCCCATATTATCCAGCAGACCATCGGCAAGTCTTTTTCTCTTCGGACCATGATGAGTGAAACTGACAGCAAACACTCAATTTCCAGTTTTAATTGATAAACTTCTTTATAGGTTGGACTGATTTGACGAAACTAGAAGACCCTTGTCTCATTCCCTTCAGAGAATCTGAAATAGGAATTAAAAATTGGGCTGAAATTTCTGCACCATTTCAATCTCCTTGAAGGAATGAACAGGTAATTCATTCATTTTATTTCTAGTGTTTTTATCCCCATAAAAATCATGAAGATGGGTCATCCAGTGAGAATCATGACATTATAGAACTCAAATCTCCACCTCCTCCTTGTAAGGTGGAAGCAGGATTCTGGATGAATGTAGTAATTTTCTCAGATTCTAGATTCGATCTGTGAACTTTGCCTTTTTTTTTTTAGGTTTGAATGACGGGATGAGATGGCATGTCAGAAGACATGTATTAATCTTTCAGGTAACATAGAGCTTTTCCTGTCTTCCAACTTTCGTTCAAAGCAGCAGAGCTGTTGCTAAAGGAGTCTGGATCCTGTGCCTGCAGCCGGGTGGTTGTTTATGGTCTTTGCTGATATGCCCAGGGTAACACTGATCGCCACATTTGGGGTCGGGAAGGAATTTTCCTCCAGGGCAAATTGGCCAGAGGTCGTGGAGGTTTTTTGCCTTCCTCTGGGCATCCTGCAGGGACCACCCATTAGTCTTGACTAATCCTAAAGATCAAAAATAAAATAAACTGTGTAAAAAATCTTTGTTGTGTTTGTTTTTTATCCTTTCTTAAATAACATGAGTCGTAAATGGATTTTCCTTGCAGTTCTTTTCCTCTCTTTGTCCCTATTTCAAACAGCCACCATATTACTCTCTTACCTTAGAAGATCAGGCAGCAACCCAGTGCCCTCCCAAGGTACTGGACTACAACTCCTATTATCATGCTGGCTGGGGCTCCTGGGTGTTGTAGTCCAAGGAACATCTCCAAGCTCAGCCAGCAAGGGCCACAAGAGATGGAAACAGCAATGCTGAACAACCAGAAAGCAACCAGCTCAGGAAAGCTGTCCTATTGTAACCCATATTTTGAGGCTAACATGTGGTTCATGTGATCCTTTTTTATGGTCACGGTGAATCTCCCCAAGCTAAGAGCTGTGATTCCAAAGTGCACACCGAATGACTTTTCACACATACCATCCAGTCCAGCAATACCACTGATCAACTATTTAAAGCAGGAGACAGACTGGAAATAAAGGGGCCATATTAGAATAATCTGTGTATGCAACACGGGACTGGCCATGTGCTGTATTCAAAGCACAGCAGGCATCAATCCTGGGCCCTCCAACGGTCCTGGACTACGCCTCCTATTATCCTGCTGGCTGGGGCTTCTTGGTGTTGTGTTACATCCATAAATTAGATCTGAAAAGTACAAATTTTACTAGTTATTTTCACGATCTGAGAATGGGGAATGGCTGGGTGTTTAATAGGTATATAGATATTAAGTGTCTGCCATGAAATTAGGAAAATAAACTGGTGGAGGGATTTTTTCCTTCTATACATGGACTTTATCCAAAATCCAGAACTTTTGTGGTGCTCCTCATGTCCTCCCACATGCCACCTCCTCCTCCTCCTCTTTGGGACCTGCCACCACTTCCAGTTCCCCGGTGGGTCCAACGGGAAGGGGAATTGGGAATGACGGAGAGGGAGGGAATGGAGGATAAGAGGGAAAGGGGTGAAGGTGGAAGAGCATGGGAGCCGGTGGGTGAGTGAGGAGATGGGAGCGAGCAAGACAGCTTGCAAGCGAGGCGGGCAACTGGGCAGGGGAAGGGATGACTGGGCATGCACTGGCTGTTTGTTTGTTTGTTGTTGTTTTTTGCAACCCTGTTACTTTGGGTTTGGTTTTTGTTTGTGAGATTTTCTGCTTCCCTGACAGCGGCCTGCTTCTTTTGGGGTAGATGTGGTTCATTGGATTCTACTTCATACAGGTGAATGCTTGATCCTTGAATATGCCACCTTTTTTCTCAAATATTTGAGTCACGGTAAAGTTGGGTTTAAGTTGATTTCTATCACACCATTCTTCTAATACATATGTTAGAAAATGTGCTACTCTCTGAAAGCTGTCTGTCTGTGCAGCAAGTGTGAGCATGAGCAAAAATAAAACTTTTGGTGTCTTGAATGAGTGATTTATTGCTTGTGTAAATATTAAACAAAAAAGGGAGCCAGGACACTGCCCTGTGGTAGACCATTCTTAATGAAAAATCTGTGATTTTGCAAAAGTATTGCTGTTACTTTAGTTAGTTTATAATTCTTGGTTGGATTTTAGAATTTCAATGGCAGTGCAATACTATCTAGAACAGGAAAATTGTTAACTAGCTCCTGAACCTGAAAAGCACTTACTCACAGTGTCACAATTTCAGCTTTATGTACCTTGTCCAGTCCATCACTGTATCCAGATACCATTTCAGAACCTGCCCAGCCATGTCTGGTTCAGATGTGTTAAAGAAATTGTTTTAAAAACTTCAGCTTTCTTTATAGTCCAGCTCTCACTTCCATATATCGCTACAGGAAAAACCATAGCTTTGACTACGCGGACCTTTGTCAGTAAGGTGATGTCTCTGCTTTTTAAGATGCTGTCTAGGTTTGTCATCGCTTTTCTCCCAAGAATCAGGCATCTTTTAATTTCGTGGCTGCTGTCACCGACCCCAAATGGAGCCCAAGAAAGTAAAATCTATCACTGCTTCCATATCTTCTCTTTGCCAGGAGGTGATGGGATCAGTAGCCATGATCTTAGGTTTTTTTTTAAATGTTGAGCTTCAGACCATTTTTTGCACTCTTTCACCCTCATTAAGAGGTTCTTAAGAGGTTCACTTTCTGCCATCAGAGTGGTATCATCTGCATATCAGAGGTTGTTGATATTTCTTCCAGCAGTCTTAATTCCGGCTTGGGATTCCTCCAGTCCAGCCTTTTGCATGATGTATTCGCGTTTAGTCAGAACTCTCCATTATGACCTTGGGTATCCCTGCATGGCATAGGCCGTACCTTCTCTGAATTACCCAAGCCCCTTCGCCATGACAAGGCAGCAATTCATGAAGGAGGGTATGAATTTACTAATAGAGGCATAAGAATTGAATAGTGACTTCTTCATATAAGAATTTCAAACTCATTTCTAAACTTTCAGACATTCTTCTAAATATATTAACATATAAATCCACTGCATGTATAGTCATGTGGAAAAGAAAGTACATCCTCTTTGAATTTCATGGTTTTACATATCAGGACATTAAAAAAACCATCTGATCCTTAGCAGGTCTGAAAATTATGTAAATACGACCTCAGTTGAACAACAACACATGACATATTACACCATGCCATGATTTATTTATTTAACAAAAATGAATCCAAAATAGAGGAGCCATGTATGAAAAGCTACCTTAAGTACACCCTTATTGGTTTCTTAGAAATTAAGAGGCTAAGTAGCAGCCAGGTGCTGCTGACCAAATGCTGTGAGAGACTAACAAAGTCACACAGAAAAGGTATTGCAGTGGCCCAGTCAAAGTCCAGACCTCAACCTGACTGAGATGGTGGGAACTTAAGAGAGCTGTGCATAAAGAAAATGCACACTTGCCTTCTTCATTTCACCATATAAACAAACTGTTCTTAACTCTGGACCAGATTATTTTTATTAGGTATGTCCTCATACATAAAACAATAGAATTCAATGAGGGTGTACTTTCTTTTTTTCTCATGACTGTATATGTATGTGGGAACAATGTGCACAGTGGAATCATGAAACAATCAAATACAGAAATTACAGTCTATGACATTCAACTGCATCTTAAATATATACAAAATAAGTGCCACAACTGAACACAACAACAGTATAGATTACTGTTTAAGTATCTTATGTTAAGTCTGTAGGGCCTTAAAAGAATGTTTAAGCAAATGCAAATATGTTCTTACTATCTGTTAGCAATTCTGAAAATATAAACTGAACTAGTTCAGAAATTTCTTCAAAAGCAGCTCCATGAATAACACATTATAGCTGTGTGTTTAGTCGTTTAGTCGTGTCCGACTCTTCGTGACCCCATGGACCAGAGCACGCCAGGCCCTCCTGTCTTCTACTGCCTCCCGGAGTTGTGTCAGGTTCATGTTGGTTGCTTCGCAGACACTGTCCAGCCATCTCATCCTCGGTCGTCCCCTTCTCCTCTTGCCATCACACCTTCCTAACATCAAGGTTTTTTCCAAGGACTCTTTTCTTCTCATGAGATGGCCAAAGTACTGGAGCCTCAGCTTCAGGATCTGTCCTTCAAGTGAGCATTCACTTATAGCTATCTTACCTGAAAGTTATCAGAATACGCATCGCTCACACCAGAAAAACAAGGCTAAAATCCTTGATGGTTCATGAAACTGATTTCACAGTTATGGCCAGTACTATGTTACAACTTAGAAAAGTATACATTCTAAATTTGTGTTTTATACTTACTAAAACTCTAAGATCTGAAATGTATGTGCCCTTTCTTATACAATGGAGAAATACACTGCCATGATTAGTTCTCGTACCCTAACATGTTTGAACAAAGCTTACATAAGCTTCACCTTCAGCTACAGTGAATACTCAGCTCAGTTCTACATTGAGTGTGCATTATAACTAATATGAGGGGAGAGTCCTCAGTTTGGATTACTTTTATGGATAGGAAGAACAGAGTTATCCTAAATAAATACAATATAATACGCTTTTCTGCCACCTTTTACTCAACCATTATAGGCTGTGAGGACAGAAAGATTGAGCAGTTATACACAGTGTAAACTCACTTTGAAGAATAATATAGTATTATAGTTTGACTCTAAACATGTTTGCTTGGAAAGAAGTCTCAAAGAGCTTAACAGTGATGTCCTAATGAGTTATAAGGAGCGAAATCATAACTGGAGCTTGAAAATCTCATTGCAAAAATAAACATGTTGGCATCACTTTTTGAAAAGTAATTTGTTCTCCATTACAGATGAATGAGAACTAACACTAATTATGTATTGTTAAAGTGTAATTTGTTAATTGTTGCTTAAAAGATTTAAATAATTAAAAAGGTTTTTAAAAATGTCTTAAAGATGCAAAGATATCAAAATATCAAAATATTCCAGAAAATCATTTGAAAGAAACAAGTAAACATTTATTGTTGTACCAAAATTGGTAATCATCACTGCATTGGCTGAGATCTTGTTGCACAATTCTGTTGTACAACTTCATTGGCTGAAATTCTGTTGCACAATGTTGATGACATCATAATCAATGACAATTTGCCACTAATTAAAGGCTTATTTTGGCAATTTCAAGATGCGCACAACTTTGTTGCATTGTATATGAGTAACATGTACCAAAAATTTCATTTAATCAGCGCTGATTTGCCTTTTGATCAGTGGTAGTATGCTGGTAATGATGACATCATCCATGTTGTGCACAAAGAACTGCACAAGAGAATTTCAGTCATTTCTGAAACAATATTGGCAAGTATTATTATATTTTCCCTTTAAATAATGCATAACAAATAATATTATATCACTTTACTCCCCCCTTAAATAATGCATTAAAAGTAGCATTGCTGCTTGTCACAAATTATTACCTCTGTACTTGTCCCAATGAAGTATCCTTGTAAAAACAGTGAATATTACTGCCTTAGCCTGTCCAGCACCACTTCCCCCAGTAGGTCTAGCTGTGTTTTATGATGCATAAAGAAATAATGTGAGAAGCATAAATGTAAGCTGTATATCTGTTTTACACACACACACACACACACACACACACACACACACGAATTGGTATTATTAGGGTGTTTCCAAACACTTCTTCTTTCCTAGAAACGGATTTGCTCTCCTTTCCATGTTACATGTTTGCAGCTCTTAAGCCACAGGTCTTCACAACAGTATCTTCTAGATGTAAAGTGAGGATAAGCCTTTTTGTTTATGGAAGAAATGAGGTCAGAGAACAATGAAGAATGCTTACTAGAAGCATATCTCAACTTAAGAGCACCCAATCAAACACAAACAAAAGAAAATGCTTCCATGTGGCCAGCAGCAGCTCTATATACCTGTCCATTTATTGTTTACATTTTAATGGAAATTCTATTCCAGCCACCCCACAAAGCGCTTTAGAAGCCAAAAACAAATGCTGTATCAATGGAAGATGAATTTATGTTGACCTTTACTGAGAATGCACTATAAGACAAAGCACTTAAGCATTTAGAGTGTGGTACATCTTCACTTAGTATACGGTTCCATGGCGATACAAAAAGTGCTAGCCCACTGAAGTTACTCAAGGGACATAAAATAAAGTATATAATACTCTCAGGTGGGATGTTATACTATATCCCCATGCCAAGAGCTCCTGTTTTCAATGACTCCTTTGTTCCATGCAGACAGGGGGAGATTTGTGGATACAGAATTCAGAACAATGCTAGCTTTTTAAAATAACACTAAGATAGACATGATGCTTTATTTTAATGCCTGGCTGGCTACAATTTTTTTAAAGTAGCGAAACGGAACTTATGTTTCTTAAACCTCTCCAGGTAGGGTAGAGTAGGTTCATTCATTTCAATCAAACAACTCAAAATAAGTGATCTGTAACTTTAACAGTACAGTGGGCTACAGTCTGGAAAAGTATATGTCAAATAAGAGTTGTTATTCTTTAAGGTGTCACAAGATTCTTTTTGCTACAGCATACCAAAATGGCTACCTCCTAAACTGTTTCAAGAATATGAACACACACACATGCACACCCTTCTATCCTGACTTCATCTTCTTGTTCTTTATCATTTCTAGACCAAATTTTTAACTAACTACAAACACCCCTGCATTCAGGTCCTATGAGAGATGTTCTTTCTAACAACACATGACATATTACACCATGCCCTGATTTATTTTTTAAAAATAAAGCCAAAATGGAGAAGTAATGTGTGAAAATCTAAGTACCTATAAATCTTATGATTCAATAGCTCGTAGAACCACCTTTAGCAGCAATAACTTGAAGTAATCATTTTCTGTATGGCCTTATCAGTCTCTTGCAGCATTGTGGAGGAATTTTGGCCCACTCTTCTCTACAATGTTACTTCAGTTCTTTGAGGTCTGTGGGCATTTGTTTATGCACAGTTCTCTTAAGGTCCCGCCACCTCAGTCAGGTTGAGGTCTGGACTTTGACAGGGCCATTGCAATACCTTGATTCTTTTCTTTTTCATTCATTCTGTTGTAGATTTGCTGTTGTGCTTGGGGTCATTGTTGCATGACCCAATTTTGGCCAAGCTTTAGCTGTCAGACAGATGGCCTCACATTTGACTCTAGAATCCTTTGGAATACAGAGGAGTTCATGGCCACTTCAATGACTGCAAGGTGCCCAGGACAGTGGTAGCAAAACAAGCTCAAATCATCACCCCTCCACCACCATGCTTGACAGTTGGTATGAGCTATTTGTGCTGATAAGTTGTGTTTGGCTTTCGCCAAATGTGGAGCTGTGCGTTATGGCCAAACATCTCCATTTGGGTCTCATCTGTCTAAAGGACACTGTTCCAGATGTCTTGTGGTTTGTTCCTGATGCAACTTTGCAAATTTAAGCCATGGTGCCATGTTCTTTTTAGAGAGAAGAGGCTTTCTCCTGGCAAGCCTTCCAAAGAAACCATACTTGTTCAGTTCTTTTCTAACTCTACTGTCATGAATTTTAACATTTAACGTACTAACTGAAACCTGTAGAGTCTGAGATGTAACCCATGGTGTGAATGAACTGTAGAGAAAAAAAGAAAAAGAACAGAGTGAGACATCCCCTTAACTAGAGACACCTGAGCTGAAGAGGGCTATAGAAGTAGGCAAGATAATAGAAAGTGGAATGTAGAGGAGGAGAAAGGAAGGGAATCAAAGGGAAAAAGGGAAAAGTGTGAGATCTATCTGGTGAAAGAGAGAGAGGGAGAAGGAGAGGAGGAGCTAATTTTGCCTGTGTGGGAGGTGAATATAGGGGAGCAAAGCGGGAGAAGACAGTTCAGTGTACTGATGACAGGAGAAAAGAAGGAAAGAGGAGAAAAGAGATGAGAGAAAAGAATTGGAGTATGATAGAATGCGGGGGTTGTTGAAGGCCTTCCCTAATTTAAAGGTAGGAGGATTGCTGCCTTATCTGGATGTGTCTAAAGAGAAAGGGACATCAGTAGATCCTTTAGAATGGACGGTTGTACTTTTCCGCAGGGCAATATCACTCAAAGAGGATCATCTGTTTGGACTCTTCTTTCAACCACCCACCACCAAAGGGAAGTTGGGTCAGATACCCTTGTTGTGAGACAATCTGCGTGGTCCAGAGCGCTCCGATGAGGAAGCCCACTGATCGCGAACAGTCAATGAATTTTGACAGTTCCAAAATGGAATTGTTGTCCTCACAATATGGCCAGTTACTTGATATCAGTTGTTTTGAACCAGTAGAAGTTGTTATAGATTCGCCTAATGTTAAACTAAATAAACCTGTTAATGTTCAAAAAGAGACTCAGTTGTCATTTCTCCATTTTGGGTTAATTTTTGTTAAATAAATCATGGCATAGTGCAATATGTCATGTGTTGTTGCTCAACTGAGGTCGTATTTACATAATTTTCAGACCTGCTAAGGACCAGATGATTTTTATTATGTTCTGATATGTAAAACAATGGAATTAAAGAGTGTGTACCTTCATTTCCACATGACTGTATATTCATGGAAACATTGAAACAGACAATGAACCCCTCGAACACCAGGGCGGTTGTGTAGGTCTCATTCTTCCATTCTTTATTCTATGGCAGATGATGGAATTGGATTTATGAAAACAGGTTTCATTAAACTAGTAATAAACAACAATGTTAGCACCAACTGGGTTAAGAATAGTATCTTCAGATGGCAAAAGATGAAAAGGAAGATCACTCTCTTTCTCTTGAATATCTCTCTTGTTCTCTGATATTAATCATTGTCATATCCCTGTCTGTGATCCCTAGACTACCCGGTCTGGTTCAGATGAGGAGTGCCACAACTAGTATGGCTTACATATACCTCTCCTTTCTCCCTGTGAGGGTACACCTGCCTTGCTGAGGATCATGTCTGAAGGAATGGTATTCCTCATCTGGGCGGTGAACCCCTTGACACTGGCATTCTCTCAGACAATTGTGACTCATGTGTTTGTCTTTCTTGGCTTAAACATCACCTCTCCCTCTGTTCCCACTTTCCCCAATAAGAGGGCTTATGAGAGTATTGCGGGTTTAGTTGTTTGGCAGCATCAGATTTTGACATTTTTAATTGTACCCAAACCCTGGCCCACAGATCCTCTTTAAATTAAAAACTCCCACTTTCCTGAGGGTTAAGGGTCCTCAGGTTCTTCTATATCTATCTGATATACCTCTTTCCTGGGGTAATCAGTGGAATTAATTAATATCTCTTGTTCCTCTAGCTCCTTTCCTCTTTTCTTTTCATCTTTCACCCCTTAATCTGTCTGGGTCCCCCCCCCCCAAATCTCCTCTCTCTCTCTCTCTCTCCTTTTATATCTCCCAATCCTCAAGGTTCTTTTCCTCGGTTTTCTTCCTCTTTTCCTGGGTCATTCTCTCATTCTGCCTCTTTGAGGGTCTCTCCTAATTCTTTCCTCTGATTAGGTCTACCAGGGAAGTGTTGGTGGGGAATTTGGGTGGATCTGGGTCCTCAGTGCCTCTGTCTTCCTCTTTACATAGTAGTCCTATGCCTGTCGCTAAGCTTGAAGATAACACTTAATGCATCTGATATGTGGTCTGTAAAGTTTAAAACACATTAAATTTTCTAGTCTTTGTTTTTTCCCCACTACTTGCAACATAAATATATTGCCCTCTATTGAACTATTCCGTTGTGTGTGTCCTTTCTAATATGTAAAAATAACAATTCTGAAAATCTTACTATTTCATTCATTTCTCTTTTTCTGCTTTTGTGAATGTAGCTGTGTACTTTCTACTTCTAAGTATGGAGAACCATCAGGATGTTACCACTCCATTACAAGACTAAGCTTCCATCCCTTCCATGTGCATCTATGTGCTGTTAACAATGGAGTCAGGCTAGTCTACTTTCAAGACAGACAGACAGACAAACAGACAGACAGACAAGGCTGCTTAGTTTTGTGTGTCGGTGATGAGTGATAACCTGAAATGGTGAAATAACCCATCTAGTTTTAATTTTGTTATTAAAATTAATTCTGTTTTTTCATGATTGTTGTTTGTTATTTTTCACTGTAGCAATAGGTCCCTATTTGGCATCCCACATGTGGCATTTTGGGGATATACAGTGTCAGAGGTCAGATAGATATTTCTTCCTGAGATGCTAGATAGTGTCATATGCAGTGAAAAAATATTGTTACTGAGGCTGTGATCCTATATACATTTATCTGGAATAAATCTGACTAAACTATTTACGTTTAAGTCGATGCATACACGCTTATGCCTGTATACATCGACTGTCAGACTGCACACTTATTTGGGAGTAGCCCCACCACATGTATAGAATCAATCTATTGCCCCCTTAAGCATTTGGCTGTATGTTTTAGTTTGATTATTTTGACTGAATTTTATTCTGAGCTATCTTCTGTGAATTAACCCAATATATTTAGTGGATTAATTCTAATATTTTAAAATGTTCTGTAAGGATTCAGTCACTCTAGTCATCTCTGACATCTGACCGCTTGTAGAATATGGCATAATTGATTGCTTCATATTATATGTTTTTCACTTATCAGAACCAAAATAAAAAAATACTGATATTTTGGAAACAGGTCTGCAATAATCATGGTTATTAAATTTATTTATGTGATAAACATGGGTATATATGGACACCATATTTCTTCTTGGGATGTGTAAATACAGTAAATAGTTTAGTCAGAGAAGGCATTATTAGGACCTTCTCTCAATATGCTGCATTCGCTCAGAACCAATAAAACTACTCTCAAAACTCCAGCTGACAACCCCAAGAGGATAGAAAAAGAACTGAATATTATGCTAGTTGACTTGCTGTTCTGTGTAATCACCTGTTCATTATTGACTGCTACTTATTTACAGCTGTTCCAGCTTAAACGGTGCTTTGCCACCTATTTAAAGGTGGTTCTCTCTAGAAAATTATACCTGAAAATAGGTTTCCATTATTCTTGTTTTACAAATGGGAAACCTCAACTGACAGAGAAAGTGTGCCAAATGCCATATTAATCTAAGACAGAGGTAAGTGATATGCAAGATCCAGAATCAGCGTTAACATTATCGTACTTCGAAGAAGAATTCATCCAACCCCCTGTCTATTACACATGTTGTGTGCCAGGCGAGTAATTTACAGGGAAGATGTGGGGGTTCAGGCCCAAACTTTTTCACACTAGATGATACAGATCTTCCAGGATACAACATAGAAACAACAAAAGTTCTGCTTTTCCTTGCTGAAGATTTTGGCTTCAAATGGTTGGGACACATGATCAATGTACTTAAATTAACTATCTGACTAGGGTTTCCCCTAGAGTCTTCTGGAGATGGCAACTCCACCCCATTTCATTATCTGTCTCTAAGCATTCTCTTTGCTGTGGGGAAATCAGTGGGGACTGCTTGTCATTATGTTTGCCTGAAAATCAAGCCACTTACATAGGAACCTGAATTTAGAGGTCTGGGACTAGAAGCCTATGTGCAGATTTCTGTGTTTGGAAATGTTGGCTTGGATATTTATTTAGACTTATCAAATAAGAATGAAAATATTTTCTAGTCCAGCTAGGAAACTATCACTCAGCTGGCTCAGCCTAGTTTTCCTGCTCTAGTATCCTCTGCAGTCCATCTGCTGAAATGTGAAGCCAAAATGCTTTAGAATTATGTTTTCATAGGGAATTCCCTGTTAATTAGTTATCTCTCTTTGCCATGTGTAGCATACTGATGATATCAGCTATTTTAAGTCCATAAAATGCAATCAGCTATTTAAAAAGTTTTTTCCTCTCTCATAGGACTCATTTATTTTCTCTGGTATAAACATGCTGCACTTGAACCTTGGCACACTGGTCACTTGAGTAGCCAGATCTGTCTGCTACACTGAGGTCAATACTGCTGACCTAAGAGTGACATTGCTGAGCCTTAGCAGGCAATAAATGCACTCCTTGATGCAGCAAATCTTGGGCTGTTTTCACAAACAATATGTTGTTCTTACTGTTCCTTTAGTTCTCCACAACCATAATTCAGATAACATGCCAGAATTGCACTGATTATAAATGGCTGCTTTTTGCTAGGTCTTGCATTGATAATATTGTATTTGTGAAAGAGACAGTGGCTCACAAACATTTTTCAATGGATGTGAAGTTATTACACACTAAGAAAAACATAGCAAACACAACCCTTAAATTATCCTGTCCCCAAATATGTGACTGGTGCTGTGGAAACGTCTCTGCATAGCACCATTCACAAAAAATATTGATTATTCTAGAAAGATGCATTTCAAGTGTCCACATATCACATGGCCCTCTTTCGCCCACAGTCTTCTTCACCATTATCACCACTCTCCTACCTACCCTTTACATCAACATTCATATCCCTTCCTCTTCTTCTGTTTTTATTATTCCTGTAATTTCAAGAATAGTTTACTGTAATGCTGCCTATGTGGAATTGCCCTTGAAGACATTATAGAAACTCCATCAGGTCTGAAACCTGGCAGCCAGGTTGATGTTGGAGTTAAGTGAATTTGATCACATTATCCCAATGCTGGCTCATCTGCATTGGCTCCTTGTTATTTTCTATGCCCAATTCTATGTTGGTTTTGACTTACATGGCCCTGAACAGTTTGGGACTTTGATACTTGACAGAACGTCTCCTCAAAAAAACAAACAAAAACAACTACAGTGGACCCTTGACTTACAGACGGCTTGACTTACAGACTTTTTGAGTTACAGACTTCTCTGGCCGCAAAATTTAGGTTTGACTTGCAGCCTGAGAATTGACTTACAGACCAGAAAAAAACCAAAATGGAACAAAAACGGCCTGTTACGGGATTAATCAGTTTTCAATGCACTGTAGGTCAATGGAGACTTGACCTACAGACTTTTTGACTTGAGAACCGCCTTCCAATACGGATTAAGTTCTCAAGTCAAGACCCCACTGTATCCATTTCATGTGTTCTTCCTAGGCCTTGCTACTGAGGATGGCAACACCAAGAGAAGTGAGAAGGGCATACAACGAAGAATTGGTCCTTTATGGTGGTGGCCCCATCCTTATGGAATAAACTTCCATTGGAGGTATGCCAGCTCCCCCCACTTTGAATACTTAGAAAATTAGCAAAAGTGGAAATCTTTCAAATGGCTTTTAAGAGCATAATGAGATTTAGAAGCCCATAATATTTGGTGTTTTAAACCTTTTCTTTTTTTCTGGTCATTGGCATACAGTTCTCCTATTGTTATGATTGTTTTATTGTTATTAATAGATGATAATTGGAGTAGAGGTGGGGATGATGGGGTTTTGCTGCTTTATCATGTACACTACCCAGTGTTTTTCACTAATCAGGCAGTATAGAAATTCAGCAAACAAACATTTAGCAAGTGAAATAGTACTGAACTGAGAAGATGCACAGTACACATTTGATTTAATGCTACAGCACTAAACTGGAAGAATGACAGGAGGAGATGACCTTTGGAAGAAAGGAGACATCAGGGTGAAGAACTGCTTTGTCCATGTGAAAAATAAGGCGTGCATCAGACTGTAAGACACAAAGTTCAGATACCCTGTGGGCAAAGGTGATGGTCATTAGTAATGCCATCTTCCAAGTACGGTAAGTAGATGGAGTGTGCAAGAGGCTCAAAGAGCGGTCGCATGAGTCTAGAGTTTACAAGAAGGTGCAGGAGGACAACGTGTGGGAACTTAAATTTTGAGGCCTTTCCAAAATAAAGGAGGAAACACATTATTAAAAATATAGTTTACAAACTGCATTGCATTTGTAGTCTTTACCAGTGTGAACAGAAGGCAGGCAAAAGATATAGGGTTTACTCCCACATCACACACCACTCTGTGTATTATCGGTGATGCCATCTGGACATGCCCAGCAACTGCCCCACAGGACTGATATAAGTGATTATGCAAGACAAAATAATCCAACTGGAAACACTACAAAATATACCTCATACTCATGCCAAAAGATCTGATCTACTCATGATTAGCACTAATGTTCTGTAGTTGACAGAAAAAATATAAAAAGGAACAGTGAGGAACACGGAAGAAATGGCAGGTAAGACATCCATCTAGTTGCTTCCTGACTTGGAAATATCTATGTGATGCATACAGGTGAAAGCAAGATTTCCTTGCAGCATGCTTTTAAATATGAGCATCGTGTTAGTCTAGGAATCTAGTTTTGATCCATAAGAACTGGCATCGCTTTGGGTCTTATTTTGGTAGTTGGTTAATACATTTTTTTAAATTTCTCAGGCTTTTAATGTACGTTGACATCATTTTATCATTGCTATTATCAGGTAATGACTACTGGATTTAGGAGGGGTCTCCGCTCATTTATACAATTGCTGGTGCCCAGCAATAATCAAGCCAGGAGGCTACACCCAGAAATTTTTGGATTAGGTACTTCCTTGTCCTGGTCCTTAAGTCCTGGACATTGGTATCAGCATCTGTTTGGTCCTTCTACAGTGGACCCTTGACTTACAGACAGCTCCACTTACATACTTTTCGAGTTACAGACTTCTCTGGCCGCAAAATTTAGGTTCGACTTGCAGCCGGAGAATCAACCTACAGACCGGGAAGAAAACCAAAATGGAACAAAAACGGCCGGTTACGGATTAATCGGTTTTCAATGCATTGTAGGTCAATGGAGCCTTGACCTACAGACTTTTCGACCTGCAGCCACCGTTCCAATACGGATTAATTCCGTAAGTTGAGGGTCCACTGTATGTTGCATTTGGGTCTTATTATTGCTCCCTCTGTTCTTATTGTTATTTCTTGCTGTGTTTTTATTGTTTCATTTTTTTAATTTTATGTTTTGTTTGCTTACCACTTAATGGGTGAAATATATCAGCATACCTTATGCTGTTTGAGGTTGAAGATGTCATTTAAAATTTCTGATCACTCCCAGAAAGTCATGGGAAATTTTCAGAAATTAAAGACTTCCCCATATCTTGCAACCCGAAACAGCTTCCAGGCAATGAAAATGATACCAAGGGAGCCTCAGGATCTTGGGGGTGGAATCAGAAATTGCCAGTTTCTGAAGAGCTGCCATGGGTGATGATTTCATCAGGTTTATGTGGTATAAGTTACATTGCTGGATTTCAGCCAATGTGTTTTACGAAGTAACAACAAAAATATTTTAGCAAACATATGATACAGCCTGCAAGAGCAGGTGACATGCATAGAAGCTATTTCCATACATTGTTTTCCATTTCAGTATTGTAACATTTGCCTCTCTCTCTCTCTCTCTCTCTCTCTTTGGCCATCAGTTAATAAAGGCAGCACTTCCTTCTTTGTCTTTTGTTAGAAGTCGCTGCCAGTTTTATAACGCCACATCTTCTAGTTGTTACTCATGTCAGCCAGAACAGGAATAACTCCTCCCTTTCAACATCACCTCCACTGTCTGTATGTCTGGTGTTTTGTAGAGCAGAGGACAAATTCCTGTCCTGAAGAGCATACACTAGCTAAGAAAGATATATGGGCTATGTTTTATGAGAATTTTTAGAATCTACTCATTTGCACACAGGTTTTCTACACTCCCCTTTCTACTTAATAGTTCCTCTCTCCAGTTGTCAGCACTTTCTGCCCTGCTCTTCTTTTGTCTTGTCATCTACTCTTTCCTCTTACCCTTTTCAACCACCACCTGTTCTGATCCCTTCTTTCAGCTGTGCTCCTTCTTATGTCCACGCTATGTAGCCATCTACAGTCCTCAGATTCCTTGCCTACTGGGTCTTGTCCCAGTCAAAGAAAGATTCAATTTTCCTCACAAAAACCATCTGCACTGTAGCTTCTGTTATGCTAAAATATCCAGAAACATAAACAGCATCAAGGCTGCTCAACCATTAACCACTAGAAGCTTTAATCTTACATTTGTGGAGTTTTTGGAAGTACAATATAGATGCAATTAGACTACAAAATTACCTTTATTTATCCTCAGCCACTATATATTTTCATGTCTTATGTTTACTCCAGTAAATGTTCATATTTGGGGGAAGAGAATTCCACAGTTGAGAAACAACCATTTTGAGGATGGTAGCAAGCAAGCAAACAAACAAAAATCAAAAGAAACAACAAACAAACAAAACCCCCACCAAAACAAACTCAGTCATAGTAAAGTAGTCACTGGAGGATTTGAGTTTCTATTTTGTCCTAATAATTTATCTGCTGTGGTTAAAGTTGTCATATCTCAAGGATCCACCTGAATCTGAAAGAATTGGATGCTTCTCCAGGTCTTCAGGCAGAAAACAAATCTCAGGACAAGTGGTAACACAAGAGTAAAGTTTGCTTTCTTTGTCTGTCACGTAGCTATAACACGTGCACCAAAAAGCCAGAAGTGACAGGATAGGACAAGAAAGAAGAACCCAGGGCCCATCTGGAGCAAGGCAAGGAGTGGAACACTCGGGTGGCCATTTACAAGTCTTCCTCCTCAAGGCCTATCTAGATCTTAGCAGTAAAGTTTCCAGGTTTCAGTATAAGTGGAAATACGTAAGTGGCTCCCAAAAACCATTTTACACAACAGGGAAGACCTGTTTATAATGATATACACAAGAGTAATGTTGTGACAGCTGTTATTTTCTCTAATTTCTATAAATATCATACCCCACCTCACAAACCCCAGTGCCATGTGCAAATATCCATCTGTATGGAAACAGAATGGGCTTGTTTTTTTGTACTCGGAAAGCTTTAGTGCAGCCACTCAACCTATTTTGGCCATGGCCATAAATACAGTATGAAATAAATATAGGCCAAATCAGGATTATATAAGTTGCATAAGGAACCTTATAAGATCTTGTGTGGTTGTGTGTGAAGATTTGTTTCCAGTCTGTGGTCCCCTTCAAATGTGTCCAGGAGCTGCCCAGGGGGCCATACGGCCCCCGTTGAGAATGGTTGCCTCAGAGTCTCTAATAGTTCTTTGTTGCACCTTAAAAGTAGTACGTAAGGCAAGGTTCTTTCATACATTATTGAGAAGGAAAACAAACACTTCCAGACAATAACCAGAGCTTTTAAAAAAAAAATTCTTCTGGTCTTAAACAATAATGGAGTGTGACCCAGAGGTGTAGCTTCTTGGAACAATAATGCTTGTAAACTAAGGCATTCCTCCTCCTCCTGCCTTCTTCTTCTTCTTCTTCTTCTTCTTCTTCTTCTTCTTCATCATCATCATCATCATCATCATCATCATCATCATCATCATCGTGTGTCAAGAAAAGCTTCTCCTGAAAGTCTGATGTTGGCTGCAGTTAGGTGGCAGCAGGAGAACAGAGCCAAGAAAAATTGGGGCGGGGGGGGGCAATCTGGCTTTGTATAAACAGCAGCTGTTTAAAGAGTGGAAAGTGTTTGCTGGATCCAAAACTTGTTTGTCATAAGGAAATGTTGGAATTGCTTGTAGATTCAAGTTGTGTGAAGGAACTCTCTCACTCTTTCTCTCTCTCTCTCTCTCTCTCTCTCTCTCTCTCTATCTGTGAGGTGTGCTGTCCAACTGGAACCAAGTGAGAGTGATGCTAATAAAGCTTCCAAGGTAAGTGAATTATTTAAGGTGTGGTTTTACCAGTTCCACAATCAATTTTTACCAGTTCCACTATCAATGAGTTTCCATGGCTGAGTGGAGACTCAAACCCAGATCTCCTGAATCCTAATCCATCACTCTATCTACTACAATACACTGTGAGAATTATTTTTCTCCAGCATCCTATATCCAGTAGTAGTAGGAACAGTAGCAGTAGCAGCAGTTGTTGTTGTTGTTTCAGCTTATATAGTGCCCCATAGTCTTAAAGCACTCTTCAGATGCATTGCAACAAAATCATGCAAACAACTTTGTGCCCCAGCAAGCTGAATACTCATTTTACCAACCTTGGAAGGATGGAAAGCTGAGTCAATCTGAACCCATTGGGATCAAACTGAAGTGAGCAAAGATGTAACAGCAATATTGCACAGAAGGTTGAAAACAAATCTAGGAAACATTACTTTGGAGGCAAAGTGTCTTAGACTTCCTCTGGCCAGATTAGAGGAACTAGGAGTTGTAGTCCAAAAATAATTCTCCCAAGATCCAGTTGGAAACACAGAATTGTTTTTAGGTGCACATGTCAGAAATTTCAGCTGAATACCTTAAACATTTGAAACTATAAAATAGTCCTGACTTGCATTACAGTTTCATCTCTGATGTGTAAACTAATAGTTTCTCTCCGCCATACTGTGTCAGAATTGTATGTGCTTAAACTGAGGTATCAATCACAGGCTATATTGAAATTATACTTTATGATAAATATTTAGGTAATGGGCTGGGAGAATTATTTATTTCACAGGTAAATGTGAACAGGAAGAAAATTACACCAGGAATATCCTTTCCCCCTTCAACTTCATATAATGTCACTGGCACCCACAAAGGAATATTATAACAATCTGAACAAATCAGTCCTCATTTTGTTTTCTCTTTCTGTTGGTAAAACATTTTCTTTCTTTACACATCCAAATAAAAATAAGTATCACCAGTAGGGGGAATAGATGTATAAAAAACAAACTCAAAAATATTTTTATGATATGAAAATTATTTGAACAGCATTAAGCAGTGCATCTAAAATTCCTGAAGCGTAATGGGCTTACCGCATATTTTCATATGAAGAAAATGTCAAGTGGGAGTGTGTCTCTGAATTTAGATTTCCAGAAGCACTTGTAACAGTAATTTACCCTTTCTGCACCATAATGCAATATATGGCCTTTTAAAAAAATGTGGTTGGATTGTTGTGACACTTATCCTGCTTTTCATTTTCTGCTAATAATGAAACAAAGAAAATAAAAATGAGTGAGAGAATGAAACCATCATGATTCTGCCACTATTCTGTTTCTTTTCCTGCCATACATAAAATAACTGAGAAATGGTTCTAGATCTACATTGTATATTTGGATTTATAGTAGATAATGCCTAGATTGTAACATCTCTATCTGATATATCTGAGTATATGCAAGAACATCTCTCCAGGGTTTATTTCATGAAGTCCTTGCTTCAGATTTTTAAATCAGACTAACATTTGCCTGTTACAGACCAGCCCTATCACCAGGCAAAGTGAAATAAACATCTCTTGTGGACAGAGTGAAAACATGTTGTTAGAGGACAGCACTACCTGTTCTCCAAGCTGGCCTGTGTTAAGGTGTACTGGAAGATGGTATCCCATTGCCAGCCAGTTTCTGTATGTGGAATCGACAGCAAGAGAAATCTCATACTTCACCTGCAACAGCAAAATGCCTTCAGCCCATGCTGCCCCATGGCCATCTGTGCTGGACCATTGTGGGTCATACCAATGTTTTTACCTGTTTCACCTCTCTTATCCACCAGTTTCTGTCTCTACATAAAAAGCTGCAAAAGGGAAGCAGGGGAGTAGAGATAGGGTAGTTTCATATAGTGTACAAGTAAGGAATTTGGAAACGGCCTTGTTTCTCCTAAGTGTTCAAGGGCACCTGCTTCCTTAGCACTCACAAGTGAAGGGCCTGTCATTCCATTTGCAAGGGGGGAAATGAAAACAGGAACCTTTCTATGTTAGAGGGACAATTTCATGCTGAGAAGGAGTTCAAGCCTTCAGCATGGGAAATGCGCAAAAGCTGCCTCTGAGAAGGGGCAGAGTACATTTCCCTCACCACTGATCCGAGTAACCGTGGTCTGCTACACACATCTGAGAGGGAGCCTGGCATTTCAAGGTTTGAGATATGGCTTCCAGGCCTACCTGTGCATTGGCATCTTCCTTTTTAAGAAAGGAATCACAGAAGCAACTTTTACAGGATGATCCTTGTGAGGTACAAAAAGCATAAAACAAGGTTGACTTGTGGTCCAATTAGCTCTTAGAAACAAAGGCCAATATGGGCAGCTGGTGCCCACTGTGGTTGGCAGTTATACAACAGGTGGCAAAGCCAGGAGTAACTGCAGAGCTAGAGGCAAAACTGGGTATTTGCATATGTGCAGATGCGCACACACATGTGAAGGTGAGCAAGCTTTCACACATACACCCAGCAGGAGGAGAAGTGAGGTAGCTCCCACCCTCCACCTGTCATAAGGAGTCAGGCAGAGAAAGGCAGCATATAAATGAAATAAACAAAACTCAGCCGCCTCTTAGAATACTTTTCAAAGCAATACACCAAAGACTAGGGCACATCATTCTGAACCTCTGCTTCCTGTTCAATTTGGTTTTACAAATTTATATTTAAATAGCAGAAACAACGCTGAGGACAAATTTTATTATCAAATACAAAGGAAGCAACACAGCTATTTTTGAAAATAGGATGAAAGCCAAAGGAACATTGCGCAAGTTATGGTGAGGAGAAGTCTATCCTCACCCAGAAGGCAGCTGGACTCAGTGCAAGAAAATACAGACGAGGATTGTGAATAAGGAAAATATAATGGGACATCCACTGGGAGAGATCTGGATTTGAGTTTTGTATCAATCCATTCCCCCCATCCCCAGTATAATTGGTCTCCTGACTCTAAATATTCAAGCTGCTGTAGTAGCAACATTCCTACAGTATGGGTATAATAATTTGTGACATTCTGCTGAAGCAGGAGCTGGATATGCCTCAAGGGAAGACCTAAGCAGGTTGAGCACCCATTAGCAGAGAATCCTTTCTGATCCACCACGGATTTGTTTCAGGGGGGTCATTCACAGCATCCCTTAATGTCCCATCATCTCAGTGTTGTTTGGGAAGAAGGAAGCTTAGAGAGAAGTTGCGTTCTCTTATAATGTCTGTTCATGGTTTTAGAAATATGGCAGTGAGAGAAACTCTTTTCTGTTTTTCCCTCTTTGGCAAACTGGGAGAAATAATGGCACAGTATCCCTCCCCAGTTTGGTGCATAGGGAAGATAATTGGGAGAACATTGTTTGCTTGCTTCTTGACTTCCCAATATTTCTTGTAATGGTTCACAGAATAGGAAAGCATTTAGGTTAGGTGTGATGAAGGGAGACCTTAGCAGAGGAATCCAGTTAACTGTTTATTACTGGACTTCAGTAGTCAACACAGAGTTCTGTCCTTCCCCATCTCCAGTGACTCCCCGGTTATATTATCATCATCAACAACAAGATGCTGACTAATTACTCTGCCAGAGGACGGAATGCAGAATACTTTTAGGAGGGCTGGAATAAAACAGTTTGAGAAACACCCTGTCTTAGTGCCATTTAAACACCACCTGCCGACTGATTTCTCCTGGTATGCCTATGGCTTTTAGAGCTGTGGATTTGGTTCCCAGGCAAGAAATGCCTTAACTCTTTCTATATAGAACAGAAAAGAGTCAGTGTGATCTAGTGAATAGAGTAATGGACCAGGAGTCAAGAGACTTGAGTTCAAATTCCTGCTTGGCCATGAAAGTAACTAGGTGGAGGACACTGGTAAAACCACTCCTTAAATATTTCCCATACCTTGAAAACTTCTTAGAGGGTCACTGGATGGGACTTGATGGTACATAAGAACAACAAGTACATAGAACATAAGTTGTTGTGTAATGTGCTGTTCATTTAGAACCAACCTATACTGACCCTAAGAGGATTTCAAGGTAAGTTTGATATATGAGTAGTGTTAGCAGATCCACTCCCTCAGTGAGTTTCCATGACTGAGCAGGGATTTGAACTCTATCCACTACACCACACTGTGTATCGAAACCTAAGTATTACTCATTAATTTGAAACTATTAGTTTGGAGTTAGGAATCTGGGGGATATCTTGAATCTTTCCAAGCTCTCCCTCTCCACGTGCTAGGAAACTACCTGCTTGGGCAAAACTCGGGGAGGTAATATGTTTGAATAACACCCTGGGTCAAACTGGACAATACAAATAGCACATCAGCGGAAGACATTAGTGTTCTTGCGATGTAATTCTCTTTGAGCTTTGTAACTGTACAATCA